>NC_092630.1:15087203-15296089 GCF_039555335.1 Amphiura filiformis | reverse complement strand
AATGGTTTATCCTTTTTTGAAAAACAAATCAAAATACTTTTGTTTAAACATTGCAGGCGCTGTTTATGGCATATGGACCTGCGTTTAAGCAAGTCTGCCAAATAAACCGTTCCCAGAATATCGAGTTATACAACAGTAATGTGGTAAAGATGATATGGTTTCGTATGAATTAAATTTAATATGAGGGCAACATGCACATATAAGACGTTACAAATGCGAGAATTGGATTACATAGTTTGTGTGTGAGAATGCAAAATAAGAAAAAGCCATTTATTTAATCAGTTTTTTGCTATAAACTCAATGCGTTCATAAAATTCACTTTTTAACTTATGCGTAGAAATACTGGAATTAGAGCCTTCGCAAATAATGGAACCAGAGTAAGAGTCTTCCATCAGGTATTGAATCATCAAACCCACTCCCACCAACTCCAGCACCAATTGGAATACCAGGAGAGTGCCTATATCCCAAATCAGATCAGGAATATCACGATGGGATTGCCAAAGATATGTCTGGGTGTAGGTGTGATCTTAGTGTAAGTAATTAAGTATGTCAGATATTTTCAACAATACAATAATACTATATAAACAATTAATATAAATGAGATCAAATAACGAAGATAAATATGCTTCAATTCATATACACTGGTGGAAATTTATATTGAGAATTAATGAGAAAAAGCGACGAGAATTGGACATAACTAGAATTGAACAAACCTTGAGAATTGAAAATGTTTTCGTTTCTATGAAACTTTCAACCTAATGTGGTAGCATGCTTTCTCATACAAATGAATGAGATTTTACAATTAACATGTGTTAGCGATCTATCCCATTGTTTCAAAACGAGAACATTTTCATTTTAAATTCCACTGTTGATAATTTCAAAATTAGTCAAACAAAGTACCGTACTTAATAATGTATGATTTTGTGTTGTTTTTACAAAGGATGTGATCAACAGTCTGATACAGAATTTGATACGCAATTGGACCTCTCCAGCACGGAAGGTACGAGAAACGCAAAAAACAAGAATGGATAAGGAAGAGAGGGGCGAAAAAGCAACCCTCAGGATAGAAAGTAAATGTGGGGAGTCAAAACGGAGGAGGATACAAATTTAGCCCATCAAGGATATAATCAATAAAAATTAAGGTTTCATTTTTAATTGTTTTCTCACTTTATTGAGACCAGAACTTCAATCAAGCATAATTAGCGCGGATGGATTTCAATGATACTAGAAAACTGATTCAAAAACACGACAGGATAAAAAGCCAGTTTAACCCATTTGAAATACTTAATTTTCAACGGTACCGTTCTTTCAGGGACACCCTTGTATACAACGCGTGTAAAACAACACAGCAAATAACGCAATATATGTCATCAAATGCCGTTGGTTAAAGCTTTTAAAGAATTGTTCATGATTGTTTTTTCTTCTTCAGAAATGGCCGCGAAAGACACCCATACACCATTTGGTTTACCACAAGTTGATTTTAAGAGCAACTATTGTGAATTAATTCAGAGTAATTACATCACAGGATTCAGTCATGATGTTAATATGCCATTGTTTTCATCATATACTATAGAAAAGAGGGTAAGTAATGTATTACGTTTACAGTGGGGTAGCGTGGGTCATACAATGGGGGGGGTGGGGGCACTGACCATGATGGAGGCACACCGGCTCTGATTGGAGGGTACAAGCCGTTTTTTTTTTTTATCCTATTATCCTGCAGTCGATTGGGGGTATGACGCTACGCCACTGACGTTTTAAACCTTCTGACAAAAACATGACCTACCACACCCTCTGTTTGGGATTAGGGTACGGTAGTTATTCTATAGATATTCAAAACAGTTACCTCGTTATACGATTAAAGACATTTGAATAGCTACTTATAAACATTTTGATTGTATTGTGAAATTGTTAGCATAATAGGTAAAATGGGGCTTTTAAATATATTAATAAGAATAATGATTATAACAATAATAATGATGATGATAATAAGTTTGGTTGACTGTGCTCATTTTGTAGGATCGCGGTGACACTGTTGCAGTTTCAAATTGTACCATTAGACCTGACGGACGAGAATTTACACCGAAATGTCTTCAAATTGTACAGATTATGGTTTCCTATCAGGAGAGATAGAGAATGTGACCATGGGTTATTTATACCAACCAGGTACGGAATCACTGACATGTTGTATCACTTGAATACAACATCCTAAGAATGTATTTCATGATGTTATTATTCATTTTGATTCATGTCATGTTGAAAAAAATTGGTATATACGCACACTGGCCAAAGTCCCACCAAAAGTATTGCAACATCGCTGAAAAAGAAGAAATCGGTAAACATCCAAGTTCATCCAATATCCTGTTGATATTACGTATTTAACGCGGCTGTGCCACTCTAGACATTGTTTCTTTCGAAATTGAGCTTTTTTGAAATGTATTTATTTTGTAATGTTTTTATAAATACAAGGAAAGAAAATCCAGATTTGTTAACTCCAAATGCTCTATTTTATGGATTTTATTTCACTATTTCACTCGTTTCCGCAATTTAAAAGGAAAGAAAATCTTTGTTGTACCATCGGGGTATACGCGCGCAACAACGCATCGCGTTTTGTAGACGCGCAATTTGTTAACACACAGATACGCTACGCATACGCAACGCTTATCTGCATGCGCGGCGCATCTTATGGAAGCACCACGGAAGCACTGATTTCATAAAACCTTGCGGTCAAATGGCTCCGTTTTAGCTGATAAAATGTGAATTTTTAAGTTCTTTCCCCGATTTAAACACCAAGATATGAATAGATTTCGCCCCAAACTGTGGATTTACCCGATGTTCACGTAATGTAAGGTAGAAAAACGAGAACTGCCGCATTCTCCTGTGAGCTTCGATCAAAGTGCAAAATGTGACCTCTTTAAACTTCAACGGCCTTTATTTCAATGTTCATTTTCTCGGTAAAATGACGATTTAGGTACACGATAACTCAATAAATACAGCATCTATAGGTAAGCAATTATGCTCATCATAAAAAGCATGATCGACTTAAGAAACGGTTTTCTCATTTTATTATATTTTGGTCTATTTCCGATTTTAGGCATCATTTTGTGCAATTAGGCGTTTGTGAATTTTAAAAAGTTCATTTTGATGCCTTATATGGTCAATATCTAAAAAAATAAGGCCAATATCAAAAAACTAAAAAAACGTTTTTGGAATGATGTCTGAAGATTAAGAAAATAACAAAACAAACATTTTTGGAAAGAGTGTTTTTTTGTTATGATGTACCGAACAAAAAATTGCCAAAAATTCACTTTTTTGTGATTTTCTTCATAATTGTTGTTTTTACACCAAATCTGTATTTATATTAAGATTCATTGATGTATTGCCTTTATAAAAATGTATACTTTTACATGTCTTGCGTGAATAATTACACAGTTATGGCACTTTTACTACATGCATGTCTGAGAGTACACAGCTGCCTTAATGACAATTTGTTATTTACATGAAATAAGCAAGATTAGGCTAATCAATGGGATGACAGGTGTCACATGTGGTGACATCATGCCCATATTTTAGTGCTTATAATGGCGGAATTATGGAAATCCGTTTCAACAAAAAGACCAATACACTTTTGTCCACAAAATCACCAAAGACCTTTAGAATGGTCGCAAAATGGTTTAATTAGTTTCTGCAAGGTTAAGGTATCGGTAAATGGTTACGGAAAAAGGTTACTTATTCAAAAATAACGGTCAAAGATAGCTGACCTCTTGCACGAAATGAATACATGATACATAATGTTGGTGTGATCAAGGTCAGCCGATGCCTTGTGGGATAGCCACGTGACCTTTCTTTCTTCTGAGTCCTCTGAGTCCCCCAGACCCTAAAGTCTTCTAAGACTCAGTAATACTTTCCCCAACACATTCATGAATCGTTTCACACTACCAATATTAATTACCCTATACATGTTGAAACTAATTTTGGTGACCATTGCAAAAGTATCTGGACATTTTAGTTTCTTCAACTTTGCATTCAAACGGAATTCAATTCTTCTTTTGGTCAGTGTGTATATAAATGGGGAGAAACAAATCTTTAAAAACTGTATTACCTCAAATGCTCATTTGAAATAATTCAATTAGTGAAATATAAGTTTTAAACTAATAAACATGCATTTTTATATATTTTTTGCAGATATGACAGATACCATTGGAGATTCGATGAACGCCCTGAATTACATCAAATATGGTCCCTCAATTTCCTGGATTCATTGAAGGTTTTTGATAGGATCTTGTTATTTAAATCCACAACAAAATACACCTATCTACAGCGATTTTGCTGCAAAGACTGAAGATTAACATACCAGAGTATTATGATATCATAATACATATCATATCATATCATATCATTAAATATAACATATCATATCATATCTGTCATATCAATAAAACTAAATAGGCTAAACAAAAATTGTTATGTCTCAAAACCTATGGCAGTTTCAAAACGAATCTGAGTGCTTTTTTATATTTTAAAGATTTTTGTGTATTTTTTAAAGAGATTTTAAATTGTGGTCGACTTAAACAATTGAAGTACAAATATCAATTGTTTTATATTTATATTATACCTAAACAATGCGAATATCGAATCAAGTAATTTTTCTTCCAAATTTGTCTCAGAATTTCATGATTTTACGCGTACGACAAAAAACTAAAAAGGAAGAAAGAAAAAAAAAAGAAAGAAAAACAAGCTGACGTTTGGATGAAGGAAAAAAAAACGCACGCGGCGGCTTTTAGACATAACATTTGTTTAGCCTAACACCGTATCATATCAAATTATGGTATAATTTTCAAGAAAAAGATCAACATTCTCTATTTTTTACAGATCTGTGGGCTGTAATATCCAGCTCACTTGTTATTCTGGGCGAATGAGTACAATGGTATCAACGTAGTAGCTGGGCCAATATTTGACTTTGACTTCAACGGTATTCGAGACCCCATGAACACGACAGATAATAACGGGTAGGTTTAAAAAGCAAATGCCATCACTTTGGACACTTATCTACTGCAAACAATTCAAGCCAGTTCAGTTGGAGGTATCAAGGGCAAAACCACAATTGCTATGTGGATTATTCTGTAGTTTTATTGCTGATATTAACAGAGAAATCATCGGTCTTCTTGATTAATGATTAACTGACATTAATCGCTTGTGTTCGTTGTTAATAAGCAGCCCTCGCGAAGTAAACCACGCAGAGGACGCGGACGCATCGTTGTATATGAAATATCGAAATATTTTATTTATTTGTACCATTCGGCCCATAGGCCTGGCACAGCCAATATTGCAAAAAGCAATAAATTAAAAGGGAGGTCAAACATCAAAACAGCAAAACAGCAAAAACACAGAAAAACAAACACCAAAACGATTAGGAACTGGCTAGCCAAGATGGGCACGGAGGGCTGACTCTAAAGGATTGCAGAGAATTGCATTGGATAATGTCCTCAGGGAGGTAGTTCCAGAGTGTCGGAGCATAAGGGTAGAAGGATTTTTGGCACAAGGTCAGACGACGGAAAGGAGGAACGATGGCTTGTGAGTTCAGATTACGGAGTGAAGGTCGTGGGTGATGGTTGTAGGGTTAGGAGGATCTTATACAGGTGACAGAGAGTAGCATAGTCCCTGCGTTTGGAGAGCAAGGTCAGACTTCAGGAGAAGGTCCTCGTGGCTGAGATTCCAGGACTGCAAGATAACCCTGGCGGCGAAACGCTGACAAGCCTCAAGGCGATTGGTCAGGGTAGTGTTTAAGGGATGCCATGTGACACTACCATATTCCAAGATTGGGCGAACAATCACAAGATAAAGGATGCGACGGGTGCAGATGGGAGCACTGGAGAATACCCTGTGGATAAAAACCAATCGTGCGACGATTGGCCTGCCTGACTTCCAATATGATTGAATTATCCTTAAATCAAAAGAAAGCCATGCTTGTGTAAGTTCCGCTTGCTTCCGAATAGTGCAATTGGCACACATGTGAAGTAATTCTAGATATAAGACTATAAAGCTCCTTGTTATCAAAGAAGAAAATATCAAATTAATATACAAGTTTTCGTTAAATATTAAACCATATCATCTTTATGTCATTTTCATCGTCTCAAACATTATTATTTTTCTACAGGACCAAGTTTGGTAATACTTTGTTACCTACGCATTATTTTGTGTGGTAACTCGCTGTGCACATGGCCATGACATGAGTAAGAACTGCGACAAATTAGAGCCACTGACTTTCATTCTATCAAATAAAAATGGCATCCAAACGTGTGAGGTGAGTAACAGCTTGGAATCCCGTAGAATGGCGTAGATTTAGATGTTGTGGAAATCCCGGGTGCAAATCATAAAGAAACGCAAGATGTGATCGTGACGTCACACACAAAACCGCCGAAACTGGAACTTTGCACGTAGGTGTATAGTATCAAGGAAACTAGACCTCTCTATTAAACATGAATCCGCTATGAACAGCTGCTACTTTCTTGTAAAACAAGAGATTAGATATTCTGCTAATTTTTGTACCTCCCAGAGATAATATGTACAATCTCTCTGATCTGATGCTAATATAAGTATAAACGATTTAATCGCATTACGTACAGGCTGTAACACATTTTTGTTTACAAATTGGACATTGGACACATATATTTATGTCACGTGTTTGTTGTTCTGATTGTTTTACTTTCTGTAGAAGTAAATTCTTAACCTAGTATATGCAATGGTGAAAATTTATGATGAAAATTGTTCAAAGCGACGAAATTGGGAGAATTGGTAAAACTATGAGAATTGAACATTTTTCTTATTTCTATGAAACTTTCTCATCCCAATTAATGAGAAATACCAATTAACGTGTGAACAACCTGTCACATTGTATCATCGTGTTAGATTTCTCATTTAATACAAGGTTGTTGATACGTTAGTATTTCTTATTCATTTGGATGAGAAAGTTTCATAGAAATGGGAAAATTTTCAATTCTCATAGTTTTGTCCAATTCTTATCAATTTGGAAGAATTCTCAAGTTTTAATCAAATTGGTTGTATACAAGCCTATAATATGATCAATAATAATTGTCTAAACTATAGGACCACTGTCGTGCTTTGTGCAATAATATTCCTAAACGCTAAAATTGACTGAATTGAACCGTTTACGTTATGAGAACTAATTTGTTTTTTTATTTGTAAGGAGTGTTCATAAATACTTTGGTAGGTAGGGGCTGGAAAATATGTAGGGGGGGTCATAAAATTTTAGGAGTTCTGAAGAGGGGGGGTTAAAAAAGTTTTGGGTGTATGAACAGGGGGGGTTAAAAAGTTTTTGGGCACGTAGAGGGGGGTGTAAAAACTTTCGCAACATTAGTCCTGAAGCAAAAAATATTTAAAAAAATTCGCGCGCTACGAGCGCAAATGTTCTCCTAAAACCAGAACAAAAGTTCATTCCAGATAAGGGCATTTGATCAGGTCCTTTATGTATTTTGAAAAGTCATTCAATATAAGTATGAAGTGTTAAAAATTGTCTTGTTGTCTATAACTTAATTTTGAGGTTTGTGTCAGTTCCTTCTGATCTGCTCTTTTAATCACCAAAAGACTGCAATAACTTTGTTCTTCTTTAGTGTTGACAATTTTTACAATAATGTTTCATGCAGTACAGATTATTAATTTATTATCAACTAAATCATGTTGCTTTACAATTATAGGCGGAGGAATCTTGGAGAACCGGGGTACACGTTGCCACCCCCTAATTTTTCCATGGGGGAAATCCCCCTAAAGATCCTAGTAGGAGAAAAAAAAACAATAACTGCCCTATGCAACTTTTTTAGCACATCGAAAAGGGCCCAAATAGGGTAAAATTGCACAATTTTGCGCTTCGCGATCACAATGAACTGGCCCAGCAAATAGCAAAACACCCCATTTCGGCAGTTAGCCTAGCCAGGGGCAAGGGGGGAAAGTGCCCCCATGACAAAGATGAATGAAAAATGAAAGATAAAATCTGGAGGGCAAAGGAAAAGAATAGTGGCAAGGAACCCCTTTTCCACCCAAATTCACCCTGATCAGGGGCCAAAATAGTGTAAAATACAAAACGTTTGCGCGCTGTATGCGCACATTGTCACAATAAAGGCATTTTCATCCCCATCATGGGCGAAAATAGTGTACACATGAGGGGGGGTCAAAATAGTTTTGAACCTAATATGAGGGGGGGTCAAAAAAGTTTTAGGTCCATTAAGAGGGGGGGGGGTCAAAAAAGTTTTGGGTTCGCGAAGAGGGGGTTAAAAATTTCGACATGAAAAAATATTTTCCAGCCCCCCACCAAAGTATTTATGAACACTCCCTAAATTCTAAAGAAATATGGGAATAATTTTTAGAAGTGTGTGAAAAGCTTTGTTTTTCTTTTGTGATCTCGGATTTGTTGTTTACAGCATAAAAGTAAATTTTACACGTTACCAAAGTAATATGCGTGAAAATAGCTAAATTAACACTGTTCCTTTTTACACAATTCAATTAACCAATGAATTGTTTTTGAGCTCGACCGATAAACGAACCCTATTAACTGTATCAAATGCTTTTGGTATTTTAATTTGTTCCTTTTATTTATATGTATTTCTTATTATTGTTATAATTTTACAATACAACAATTTCGATTAAGACTGTAAACTTGTTTTCAAAACGGTTTGTACTTTCAGCATCCTCAAGATTATCTTGCGAGAAACATAGCTACTATCCAAGATGTTGAACTCCTTACTGGATTACGACTATTCCCAGATCTACAGCAATATGACTCCATATATTTGAAACATAAAATTTACATCAAAGGAACTCTTTGGCAAAAATGGAAATATAAAAAGACCTAAATTTGTATCTTCAATACGAAAGGTGATACTTATCAAATGATGGACGGCTTTTCCTTCCAGCTAAGTACACTTTAAGTACATATTATTCGATTTATAAAGTTTAATTCGAGGACTGTTAAATAATACTAATAAAAAAATATCAATTTTAATACATGTGTAATTTGTCATTAAATTTGTATTATGTTGTATGGTATTAAAAAATCAATTTTTTTTGATATCAGGACATTCCTTATAATTATTCAGAAGCAATTCGATATGGCTGATGTGCTGTCATGTCCCACAAAATACTGTGCCAACGTTGCTATACAGAAGGCATGTTTTTAGATAAATCATAACGCTATTTGACTTCGTATCGCATATAATTATTCTATTTATTACACAATGACCAACTCGTATTATCATGTATAATACTTTAACATCGACAATTATTTGGCTCTCGTGCACGGCTCTCGTGAACATTGCTGGCACTTTTATCTGAAATCTTGTTTGCATCTTTACAACGGGGTGGACACTTGTCTAATATTTCAGAAAAATGAGTAATAAATAGCAAGGAAATTTTCTAAAAAATTTACCATGAAGTGAAAGGAATAAGTCATAGCAGGCTAAATTAAAATATATGTAAATAGCGCCCTCAGTTTCAACACAAATATACAATTTAATAAAAAGTTTGATAAAGACTGGAAAACATGTGTTTAAAATTGCTAAACTATATATGTGTGTATTCATATATAGCTATTGGTATTGTTCAGATCTAGAATTGAAAATTATATAATGTTTTCTTAGAAAAATTAATAAATGATTACATCGAACACCGAGTGTGCTTTTTTTACGAATTTTCATGCTATTTACTCAGATAAGGCATTCATTTAGATTCATCATCATCACACATTATACTCACTTCGTATATAATATTATGTAGGTAGTAAGCAATGAAATATATTATTGTACACTGAATATATTATATACACACTTTAACATCAACAATTATTTAATTATGATGCTGTATAATTAAACACCATTTTATTTTACTCACGTAAGGCATTTTTTAGAATAAATTTGGTAAACACTGATATACAATTCTGGACAATAAATATGTACATAATTTTTCATCAACAATTATATGACTCTTGTGTTTTCGAATAAATGTCCATTCTTGTTTACTCACGTAATGCATGTTTTTAGATACAGCATCTTTGTAACTTAATTATTTCATTTCGTACCAGTACTACCCGTGTTTGCATTAGCGGCTTTCTTGCTAATCGTCAAAACTTTCTGCTTATTCCGACCACGAGGCCCAGTTGGTTTTCTATCGATTTTTTGTTTTTTATCATGTACTACTTTTTACTCACAAACATCGTGGATATGGTGTATAAGTATGGATTAAGAGAGGAGTTGATGGGTAGAATAAAGACAACAGACCAAACATAAGCTGTCACCGGAATAACAACAATCCCAGTTTGCGATAATATACCCATTATGATGATTGGCATCCAGCATAGAAAATCCGTACCGATTATAATCGCCATCTTGATCGCCATTTTGATTTCATTATCATTGTCTTTACTGCGTCTAATACTTCTAGCGGACGACCTAGCCTTGAAAAAATCACAGTGTAACATATGAACACTGTAAGAAAGCACAACGCATTAACACCCAAGAAAATAACAATCGAAAAATACCACGCAGGTTTGGTGTCCTCGGCAACTGGGATGTTAAAGATATTTCCACCTAAAGAATTATCAATCGCATTTGTAGTAACCGAGTATGATGTGGGTCTAGTTATCAAAGGCAAGCCAACACAAACATCGGAGAGACCGTAGAAGTCCGATTCAGAATCGGCAAAAACAACGGCAACTACGCTGAGACAAAGAACGACTATCCAGAGACACAAAGAGAGCGTCTTTGCAGACGATTCAGTGAGACGGTATATGCTGAATGGAAATGTGATAGATATAAAGCGATCGATACTCAGCAATGTCAAGAATCCTACGGAGGCTTCACTTGACAACATACACAAAAATCCCGCTAATCGGCACAAGTTACCTGATCGCCATGCATCAGAGTAGTTGTAATATTCTTTATCATAGTATACATCGACAGACGCTATAATGATCATATAGATACCCATTATAAAATCCGATATGGCTAGATTAAGAATGAGTAACGACTGAATAGAAGATTCTTTAGATAATAGCCTTGAAATGATTACCAGAAAGTTTCCAAACAAGGAACTAAAACCTAAGCCCCACATACTTATTCGCAAGAATGTGTTTTGCATAAGACTACCACATTTGAAGAGCGGAGATTGCGGTTCTAGAGACGTACAATCCTGCAGTGCATCAAAATTAAAATCGCAACAGATGCGATGATCATCAACAAACCTGGAAGATATAAAGATTTGTTTTGTTAAGAGCAGATAATTATACCCATCGAAGATATCAAACGTCTTTTACAACTTACACAAGAATGTGAAATTTAATGCTTTCTTCAGAGCATTGAAATCTTTACAGTTGTTCGAATAAATGTGGTATTGGATTCTTTTAGCTTGTTCTGGTTTAAATATGTTACTATCTTACAGCTGTTTGAGAGACGAAAGACGTTTCAAGCCATTTTGGTCAATCTGTAATGGTTGCTTAACCACATCACCTCTGATGAGAATCCTGAAATAAATTATATGAGTAACACAATTTATTAGCAAAAGCACGGAAAAGAAAGAGCCAATGGTAAATTAGAATCGGAAGAGTAGCACAAACCAAAACGCCATACGTCGGTCAAACATTGACCGAATAATATTGTATGCATAATAGGCAGGCAATATTTCTTTCATATAATGATATCACATAGATTATTGTCATACCATGTGAGTATATACATTTTACTGCTCATGAGGGGATCTGGTGGAATCTATTGATTCCCGAGGTGAACTGGAAACCATAGGTATTTGTTTTTATATTAAAACACAAGGCCTTAATCATAGACATAGGCCTAGAACATGCTCGTAGGATTGGCATAGTCAAGGCTAGACTGGCTGGTCTTGTTTTGTTTTGATAGAAATACACATGCACGCAGCACATATGGTTGATTGGCAAAATAGCTTACCACGAAAATGTTTGTAATTGTAACCTATGCAATGCCGAAATTAGACGAGTAGCCTGTTCTTTGTTATAATCACCGTCAATATACGATACTCATGAAACGTCATACAAGTCAGATTATGCCATGAAACCGGCGTATTTTTTACAGTTCTTCTATGTTTGTGTGCTTCGCAAGCATTAGGCGGAGGCGCCCTAGTTAGCGTTAGCTTTGGATATTTAATTATTTTCTTTATTTTCCACCTGACTTACCAGGGTGAAAAATTAATAAGATAATTAAATATCCATAACTAACGTTAAATAGGGAGCCGTCGCCTAATGATAGAACACTTTAAATGGCTACATATTCATTTACATAGGTTTATATCGTGGTGTTCCTATTTACAATACCGGTAATTTTATATCTTTATCATCTTACATTGTTTGCAGACGTGAAAGCCCACGAAATGCAAAACTCGCAATTCTTCTAAGTGGTACATCAAGAAGTGCTCTGTAGTAAAAAAAAACAAAACATAATTCACAACTTGTTATAAAATAAATAAAGTCAGGAAGTACGCATTGGGGTGTGGTGATAACTAAGAACACTATATGCACATTTTGTCTTGTTTTTTTCATCGCCCGCTCATTTGATTTCGAAAAAAACAAATATAAAGGCAACTTACAATCCTTCAAGAGAACTTAGATACTCAAAGACGAGGTCCTGGAGTACTTGAATGTTGTTATGTGATAAGTCCCTAATAAAAAAGATAGCATATGATAAATTAATACAATAACAACATTTTGATCACTTTAAATGTAGTGAAAATCGACACGATTTTTATGTTATCCTCACTTTGTTTATTATTGCAGTTAAATTTCAGTTTTCAAGCAAATAACATGGCAATCGCAAACGTGATGGCGTAGGTCATGTTTACTTTTCAATAGGGCCTTGTCTGAAAAAGAATAAGACCCCTTAACCCGAGAACTACGGACGGGGGATTGTACCAACATCCCTAAACTTACCCAAGCGACTTATGATAATCGTAGACCTATCATTTGTGCTCATTTTAGTGATAAAATTTATACCCATCATCTTATCCAGGGTAGGACCGACCATCAAAGATTACCATGGGAGGGGGTGGTGAGGCCTACCATAGGTTTCTACAGTAAATTCCATGATTTTCATTTTCCTTAGTTGCTTGTTAGTTTTTATATTTAGGAGTAAATTTGGTTAAAATCCCATGTCCGTAGAATTTTTAAGCCGAAAATCAATTTTTGATCTGGTGAAAGCGCTTTACATTTACATTTTCCGCTTTTACTAGATATATCACACCCATGTGGCTTTCATTGACAACGGCGCCTGTACGATTTGTACACCTAGGTGGAGTAAAGCAACCGGGATTAAGTGCCTTACCCAATGAAAAAAATACGTTGGCCACGACATGACTCGAACTGATCACGTAACAACCAGGTCACCGTGCTGAATCTATATAAAATTTATTTAATGCTGAAAAAGATAATGCTTATTGATTCTATAATTATTACTTACAGCCATGTCAGATTATCTAGACCGTAGAAATAATCATTTTGTAGGTGAGTTATGCTGTTGTTACTCAGCGATCTAAAGAGAAATGTCACATATCAAATGAAAGTTTAAAAACATGTTTGGGATTTCATTTCGCCGTGGTCAGGTACCAGCACACTTACAACAGTTTATTTCATTCCGCTGTCACCGAGATAAATCAGAATCATTTAGCTTCAATACGGCGCAACCAAAGCGCAGCTCCGCTCAGCCCTTATGTTGTTATTATCCCCTAACAGCTATTTATTACACCTGGGTGGTAAGCAAGCGCGTTTTGCATGAGTGGTTCGAACCCACGCCTCGAGCTACCCGTGATTATGTGTAGAAGTCTACACTGCTGCGTTACCGTGCCCTCCGAGTTACCATCAGACTAGTTTCTTAAAATTTTCATAAGTATGTTGACGAGTGGAAAGATGGGTGTCGTGTAACGCCTATTCCGGTTGAACTCCACACACTCATGGAAGACATAATCATATGGGGTGTAGATTAAAAATGGAATCACTCATTCAGGTAACTCCATTTTAAATTCACACTCCCTATGTTGAAAGTCTAGTACATGTTTTCCATAAGGGTGTATAGATTTCAACTGGAATAGCCCAGTACCACAACCAGGCTGGAAATAAGTGAGCTCTAATTTGACTTCGTACACAATAAAAAAGAGAATTTTTTATGCAAAATTAGGCAGCCAAATAAACGTATGGAAAAAAGTGCTTCACGAAAAACGGTTCTTTTCAATGTGCTCCAACCGTCTTCACGAAGAACGATATTATGCTTTTATTTGATCAATAGGCTGATTTTTGCTTCTTTGGTTTTTTACTCACAACACCCGCAGTTCTCTCAGAGATTTGAAAGCTCCTTGTTCAATAGAAGATGACAGATTTCCTCCTGTCAATTCGCTGTTACAAATATAGAAAATAAAACATAATTTTATATTTTAACTCGAAATCGAAAGGGTAGTTGGTTGCTTCATGATTTAGCGAAGGTAAAGAAATACAGAGGTCCTGAGTTCAATCATCTCTAATTCCCACCCACTGATTACTCTTTTCAAACCCTTTCTTCATTTACATCTTCAATTAGTTACCCATTCAGACAAATTAGAAACTAGATATGGACAGAATTGTCTTCATAGGTTATTCATATGTCTTCATAAGTAATTACGTGACGGAAGTTTGAAAGAGCAATACGTGGGTGGAAGTTAGAGATGCTTAAACCCAGAACCTACGTATTGCTAGACAGTTATTATAAAGTCTGATGTGTTGGAAGTATTTGTATAGTGTGAAAAGAATAGCTTACTAAATATGATATCAATACTTTTAACATTGGGTAAAATCTTACTTCTTTGATGTTTTTATCAATGTATTTGAAATTATATTTTAACTCGAAATTGAATTGTTATAAAAGGGTAAGTGCTTAGTTTACCATAGGGATTGTTCATTTCATCTTTTAAGAAGTTTTTTTGGGTACTTTAAGGCATAAAGCAAACATAACTAAAACCGATGTGGTTGAGGAATATATCAGCTATCACATACTTTTGAACTTTTTAAAGTTAAAACAACTGACCGCTCTGTTTTTAAAATAAAAGAATTTTACGAAAGTACCACATTTCCGCGGAGACATTTGCTGAGAAAATCTGTGACTGGTTGAAAAATTCTTTAAAAATCTGCGTTGGATCAAAGATTTTTCACGGATTATTCAACCGATCACAGATTTTTGTCTCCTATCTTTCAGTTACAATAAAACTCATGCGCTGATGATCCGCAGTGATTAGCACTCCGAATACAGATCATCGATTGGTATTTGAATCCGTACAAAGGTTTGACAATGAGGGCGTTTCGTAATATTCTTATATTTCAAGAACGGTGTGGTTAATCGTTAAAATCCAAAAGTATATGATTTTATTCCCTCAACCACGCCAGTTATTTAGTTAATGCTTAGTTGTGGCGTTAAAACACTCAAACAATCAAAGCCATATTATAACATTTCTGTAAAAATAGATTAGTATTTATTTTCCATAAAATGTTAGCTTTTACTGTCAGATATGTCCCCTTTTAATTTTGAGCCGAACAAGTGGGGTAAAGCATAGAAAATTGGAATTTACTACTAGCGTCCATGCATGTTACTCCCGCGGTTGTACAACGGGACGATCCTCGGGGTGTGTGTGTATGTGTATCCCGCACGCCGTGTATATACTGTGCATACGTGTTCGACTAATATTTCCATTGTAATAATAAAACTCCGGTTCCATCGTTTTATTCAAAATCTCAGATTTTGACAAAACTACAGCACCTAGAGTCTTGATTTTTGCAGAGTGTCTAGAATTTTTTCGAAGGCGATCTCCTCAGCAAATGTTATAATATGGCTCTAGGTTTCCGTCGAGCAATGCTAAACTAAATGTTTGACTCATTCAGGGATTCAAATGTGATAAACTGAGAAATAAACCCATACAGAAAAACATTGTAACTTACAGAGAAAACGTCGTTCCTGCGGTTTCTTCAATTGTCATTGGTTGCCATCCGCCATTACAACGTGTTATGAGTTCCACACCACTGTATTCGCAATAGCAGTTCGTCGGACATTTTTTACGGTCTAGAAGCGTAATAAATGAAAATGAGTAATACACAGCTCTGTTACTCAGAAAGAGATCATAAATGTTTTCACATTTACAATCAAAAAATATTTCGTCAGTCTTAGTACATTTTTATGTTCATTTGTTCAAAAACTAAGTTTACCACAATGCTGTTCATCGTCCCCTATAGGGCAGTCCATAACGGTGTCACACACAACATCCCAATCGACGCATCTCTGACCTAAAAATCGTGACGTCCGAACACACTTATAGGATTCACCACAAGATACAGTTTCTTTAAAAGAAAAAAACCTTCAAGTATTATAACAACATATAATAGCATCACAAAACAATATCAACTATATCATGTTCCCCCTGACGTGACAGTGACGTCAGCGCGTTGAGGCAGCTGTTTCTCGCGCGCCTTTATGCGGCGTCTTTATGCGCTTGTGTGTGTACGCCAGCGCTTTAAATTAAATGCGCACTGATGTCACTGCCACATCAAGGTGAAAAAATTGTATAAAAACACCATCAAATCAAACAATGTTTAAATGCACACTCTCCAGTCAGTGTAATTAATAAGGTGCAGGGTTTCAAACATGACACTAGGCAAAGTCGACATCCGGCACCTGGAGAAACAACTCTCTGAATCTCAACATCACATGTAACAAGAAAAATTTCCATAATAACTCATGCTTTTCTCAATTAAAAAACTTGTATGGCCTTCGTGAGACAATGGTTTTGTCTCCATCTGTCATATCTGTTGAAGCATTCAAGATTTAGGTCTTACAAAATAACCAACCTCTAACATCCTTATCCATTATGTCAGATATTTCATTTCATTTCATTGCTTTGTTTGTTTTATTACTTTGTCTGCGCGTTGACCATAAATGCACCAGTGTCGGCGAGATATGGTCACATTGATAAAGATATCCTGCTGACTGATATTAAGAATATTACGAAGAAGAAAATATTACCACATCCGTATTCATCAGAGGCATCGAGACAGTCGTCAAAACCATTACAAACGGCAGCCGGTGAGACGCAGAATGTATTGTTACATTTAAAATCCTCAGCAGAACATTTATGATCTGAAACGAACACACAGATAAACAAGTTAAACAATTAAATTAAATTTGCAGGACTTGTAAGGCGCCTAATTACTGAGGCATGCTACGCGCGGGCACACAAAGGAAAAGAGAGAAGAGCCCACCAGCTTTCAATTAATAGGAAAAAAGACCGAGTTTTGAATGAAGCAACACTGATAGTCTGCTTGTTGAGACAATGGCAGGCCGTTCCATAATCAAAGAGCAACTATCTAGTAGAACTTAGTCATAATATCATTATAACAAAGATATTGTAAAGATGATTCAATGAAATCCAAGATTACTACCGTTTGTCTATCCATAAGGACATAAGGAACCACTTTTCAAAAACTCTCCACTTCCACACATAAAGACAGAGCTACGTATTTCAGCGCGATTTTCCCACACTTTTTTTTAAATATAAATTAGAATAGATATACGATCAAGGTCTTCATCCTGTTCTTTGATAATCTATGGTGTAATGCAGAAGAACAGCGTAATGTCTAGTGCAGGGCAATACATTTAAAATTGTATTTGTTCGGAGCTTTGTTCTCTTTCTCGACGTTTATCGCAGCACTATTTCTCGATTGCAGCAGAAGATGCTGAAGTAAATTTTCCGCAGCGTTTTTTTTATACGCTAGAGTGAACAATGGCCCATGAGGAGTGATACCGGTCAAGAAATTATATAGGCACCTATGGTCACATGGGTCAATCAGTGGTTCACAGCAGCTTTGGAACAACAAGAGTGAAGGGGTACAGTAAAGCATCAGACAAGTGAAGTATGATGCTTATATGCACTCTGCTCTTGAAGGATGGTGCGCCGTTGTCAGATATGTCTCCGACTACTCCATATAATAGGCTATGCCAAACGTGAACTGCAGAGTGGGTGAAGGTCCTGCCAATAGATTATAGCGTGTATAGCGTAATTAAGAGAACGAAACCCTAAAGAAAGCTATAAATCAACCGCTGCAGTGAATCGAAAACGCGACGTTTGTTGTAACGGAACAAGACATTCGTTTCTTTTTGTTAGGAGGCGTATTCTTTCTTTTGATTGCGTAGATGTGATGTCATCGATCAAAACATAACTCCATAGAGTATAGGTTAGGTAAGGAAACGATAAAAAATACATACCTCCTATGTTCTGAGCGCTGGCTGTGAGCAGAAAACCTCGACGGTTACCGGTAAGATCACTTTCAAATCTAAGCCACATCACTCGTGTGAAGGCAAAAAGCGAGTGAGTTTGACGGAGCCAGTTAACCGCGCGAATTGTGAGTGCATGTTTGTTGCATCTATACCATTCCCAGCCAACAGGTAGTCAAATTCCTTTTCCAATTCAATATCAACAATATCAATACGTATTGCAGAGCCATATTTGCCTATATGCGTTTTAAGTACCCAGACACATGACGCATCATTCGGATAAGCAGTTGGATATTCTGGGGTGGTCAAATTATAGAATGTTTCCGGATTTACTTCAATGCTGCCGATACCACATGCTGTAAATGATATAAACAGCGTTATCAAAATACAGGACTATGATTTTTCATGTGGGGCTTTAAGATCGTTCTCGGCATCTTCGCCGGCCTCAGTTTATTTCAAGATATATGGCCGGCTTGTAATTACCTTCATTCTGATTCTGAAATTGTTAAAGCCCACAAAATAATAAGCCGTATTTGAAAAAATATATTAAGATTTCTAGCATAAGCTCACCACAGTCTTTTTCATCATATGCCGAAAAGCACTGTCTTTTGCCGTCACACATCATAGTAGGGTCGATGCAAGTATCCAATTCACCGTCATAATTTTCTTTCGTCTCACACCAAAGGTCACAATTAATTTCTATAGAACAAAATGCATTTAAACAAATAAATATTAACTTACCAAGTTTTGAAAAACGATTAAACAATTTACGTGTTACAAAGAAATAATGATAACACTAGACGGGATTTCCAACCGAACGTCAATTTGATGTACAGACTCATGTATCAAATTGACGTCACACGTCCATGTACCATATCAACTTGCGATGATATAATCCTGTCTACTAATCTTTACTGTTAACCTTCTACATCTAGTCTTTAACATGGCTATTTTGGCTCATATTTTAAGTGATATCGATTTAAATACCGATAATGTTAGCTCATGAGACTCTGTACGGTGACTTTACTCCAAACAAAAAATAAATAACTTGGTTTCTCTCCAGGATCTGTGGTTTTATGTAAGAGCTTTACAATTTAAAACAATAAAAGCAATGTTGACTAGATTTAAGGCTAAGACATACCGGTTTTCACCACAGAAGAGACGATTACACTAAAGTTGTCAGCTGTTGATGATTCATACCTATACTCTAGGTATGCCCAGTGCGCGTGTGGTGTACTAATGAAAACAGGACGTCTATCTCTCAAAATGGAAGCATATTTTGTTACCCACTTGCGGTTTATATTTGCATAACTTTCCAAATCGACCTTACTATTACCAGTAAGAATAAGATTTTGAAAATCAAAAACAAATACATGATTTTCAGAATTCCAAACACTTTTGAGCTCCCAAAAACACGTCAACGGACTTGCTAACAATATTGGTAAAGAAAGTGTCACAGTTTCGTCAAGTTCAATGCCGATATGTGTCTGCCCACACGGTGCTGGTGAAAAGAGATGGAGATGAAGTATAATTATGCAAAGTAATAGTTGTTTTGATTTCAATAGTTTAGCCATTGTTACTTACTTATTATATAAAGGAAAAGTGATCCTCCGGGGATTGAACCCAGGACCTCAGTTCAAGAAAACAACACAAGAAATTGACCTATATAAAATATACAAATTACATGATATTTATATTTTGTAATTAATCTGAACTTACCGCAGTTTAATTGGTCTGATTTGTCATAACAAGTGGCAATTCCATCACACAATTCGTCAGCTGCAATACACGTAAACTTATCCGGGTGTGCTTCAAGACATTGCATTGAGCCAGCTGCACACTTACCTGCAATGAAATTGTTTTTACTACAAATGTAAATTAACTACAACTGTTAGCCTGTCTGCGTGGTGTTGGCTGGTTGGTTGGGTTATTCGGAAATGTCGGCATGAAGATTTCGGGTCGGCACTTGACATTAAATTGGAAATCTTGTGTAAAAAGTTACTATTTTCGCCTGTTTTTCACACGGTTGTAAATTCAATGAACTTAAAGAGCGCCTAGAAATTGTTATGAGGTTTAAACTACTAAAATAGGGCCAATTAAGCAGGTGGTTATTAATTCTAAGTGTATTAGTTACTATGTTCCTTTATAAATTAACTGGGTTGACCAGATATTAAAAGACCGAATAATTAAAACGCGGACTTGTTTATGGATAAAATAATATCTATGTCTTCTTCATCAAGTGATTTTTAACACGCCACATGTGTTGTGTACATGTAGTTTGAAATTATTAAGAATTCAATAATAACTACCGCAGTCAGTTTCATCACTTATGTCAGAGCAAGTAGGACGAGCATCACACGTTGTCTTTATCGATACACGAAAGATCACCATGGCATTGGAAACTTTGATTCCCGCAATCTATTTAAAATGATAAACAAAACAAAACCCTGTGTAATTTGGAGGCATAATTATGCTATGATCAGGGCGGTTTCAGGTTTTACAAAGGGAGCGGGACACGGGGGGGGGGGGGGCTGTTCGTGAAAAGGAATCCGAAACACTACACCCCCTTCAGAGTTGTTTATTGTTCTGGAGAAAAAAATTAAAGTGCGCGTGCATCGTACAAAGTCATATTCAGTCATTAACCTCTAATCGAATTACGCGTTACATCCTTAACGAAATCACACGAAAGTTCGCTAAACTAATGCATATTCATACCATTCGTATACACCGTCTGGAATGTTAACTCTA
The DNA here is from genome assembly GCF_039555335.1 of Amphiura filiformis. Classification (NCBI taxonomy): domain Eukaryota; kingdom Metazoa; phylum Echinodermata; class Ophiuroidea; order Amphilepidida; family Amphiuridae; genus Amphiura; species Amphiura filiformis. Next base: position 15,275,033 of record NC_092630.1, on the reverse strand, counting down.
CAACTCCCATCTCGGATGGATCATTAGTTTGTACAGTAATCCATAGTTCTGCACCAGATGACGTGTAATACATAGGAATACTGTATCCAGAACGAGCTAGAATCCTGCTAGATGTATCCGTTGGGTTCCTGCCATTTCCGATAGATAGTATATTCCCAATACCAAAGGCTATATTATGAAATGTTATTGATATTCTTGAATTATTTGGTGCTGTAATAAACCAAATGCAATCCAAACCTCTGGTCCTAACATCTTGGTAAGATGACATATTGATGTTAAGTTTTGTGTTAGATACTGTAAGGTTGATTTCATTAGATCCACACGTTTCTGGCGTAAATCAAAACAACACATGATAAGAAGTTAGTGTGTATTTTAGGCAAACCTGCACGCTGAGACAAATTATTGTGTCTCCAAACATGCCAAAGGACAAGTTGGACAAGAAGGACATTACTGATCCTGTGTACTACATCCCCTGCCAAGGCCAAACTAAATTTTGCCAATGTAAGGAAGCTTAAATAGGGAAGACAAAAGGTTTCAACATTAACATTTGAGTCAGCTGTAAATTGTGTGAGCTTAGACCAGTTTAAGATCTTGGACAGAGACCACAGGTGGTTTGTACGAGGCGACAAGGAGGCAGAGTCAAAGCAGAGTTAACTAGCCATCTTTTACAAAGACGAGAACAGGTACAAACAGCAGTCTACGAAACTGTAATCAAGTCTAAGATCAAAATAGTCAACAACATACACATCACAGTCTCACTCTGGTCGGGTGGTTTGTTTTAGTTAATAATGAAGTCTACCAACACAGATGAACTCCCATGCTAGGTTTTTCCTACCTCGGAACTTTATTGATTCGTTTTGCTAACATATTATCATATGAATCTAAAGTAGTGGATAATCTAACATACAGAGAAAACATACCCTGCCAACCACCTGACCGCACAAACTTCCATCCATTAGCTCAACCCTCTGCAACATAATTACTGTCCGGCCTAAGGTTTAATGCTGGACAATGTAACTTACCACAATGCACCTCGTCTGAGAAGTCAGAACAATTAGCTTTGCCATCACAAAGGCCACTCATGTTGATACAATTGTCACCAGAAGAGCATAAGAACTTATCACGTGGACAAGAGACTGCAGTTTAAAACAACAACAATATACACACATTCAATACAAATTCACGAGCCATTGACAATTTTCGCGCAAAACAAAATATGCCTATAATCAGACAGTCAAGTTAGCGCAATTGATAGGGAATCAGATCCCTGGGAGCATAATCAATGTCCCTGGCTTTGATATTCCTTTGGACAAGGAAATACTGCCTAATTGCTTTGGTTTGCCCGTACGTTACTGTGGGATCTAATCCTGGATGCGATGGTTATTATGCAGGAGAAGACTGCGCTTATATTGTGGGTTGTCATCACTATATTCCCAAATTTAGTATGGTTTCACAAGCTCGACTTACCGTTTGAATTTCGAGTCCATAGTTCCCCTTTAAACCCAACATTATCTTTGCCTTCTTGCAAGAAAGAGATCATTACAATCCACATTTGCTCCGACAAACTCTCATAGGTTTTCCCAAAAGCCTCATTCCTTATGGTGGTAATTGTAGCCGAATCCGTTGGATACGGACCATTACCGATTGACACATAGTCAAGAGGTGAACGAAGTGACAAAAGTTGCAATTCAAATACAATTCGCATGTCAGGTGGGGCTTGTACTCGCCAAACACATGAAAATCCTCGCGCGTAGTCGGAAGGATAGGAAGGAGACGTCAGAGTGATGACATCATCTTCAGATGAGATAAAGAATTCGCTTCCACAGGAACCGACTGCTTGAAACAATAAAAGCAATTATAAATATTCTATTAAGGCAAGTGAATTGAAAGAGCTTTCCATTACAGTTATTTTATCAGATAATTTTAGTCACAAATTAAATCATTCTTTACTCAAAATATTATAACAATTTAATATAGGCCTATATGTCAAGGAAATAATGTGCCTTTAAAATAAACACGTTATACAGCATATTGCCAACAACGTTAACAACACCAAAAGCGAAAAACATATATGGGTGGCCAAGATTGGATGTATTTTATTTGGCGTGCTTGACGCCTCTTGACATATAGACAGGCGGTGATAAACATACAGACAGATAAATTCACAGAATTTCCGAATTATCCAACTGTTAACTGAAAATAGGCTCTTGGTATGCATATTTATTGTCAAATGCTTCATTCTTACATTCTTATCACTTTAAATTAATTAGTAGATATTGTAACGATATATACCACAATTGATTTCATCTGTTAAATCCGGACATTCACGTTCTCCATCGCATATATCAGAGGGTGAAATACAGTGACCTGTTTGACATCGAAATTCAGTTTCAGTGCAGTTACCTGTAAAAAATGGTTAAAGTCCCTAAATATGTCAGGCCAGTACGCACATGATCGTTATTGCGCAGTTCAAAGTGCGCGGTTATACTATGCGAATATCGTCACCGCGTTCGTTGAACTCCGTAGTAACGATGTGCGGATCGGCATGACGTGTTCATGGTTAAATTTCCAAAGATTTCGGGATTTTCTGGAATTGATGAGTTGTATTTTGAATAAAATGGTGATATTAAAATTGTCAATTCAAAGATAAGTCGATTATATTTAAACTTGAGTAAATCTAGTAACAGGTAAATATAAAGGCATCACAAAAAATAACGCTGCTGTTACACATACGTCTATAGCTTCAGAACTATTACTAGTATTCAAAATATTTTAACATAGAAAGGCAGGTTTTTTTCTTTTGAAATACCGCTATGTTGTTAATATTGAACGCAATTGGGCAAACGGGGTATCAAAATACGAATAAACTACTCGTATTTTTATATTAATATATTATAAATACGATTAAAAGTTCTATAGACGTACTTATAATGTCTGCGGTACTTTTTGTGAGGTCTTTATATACCCTACTGATTTGTCAAAATGATACAGAACTATATTTTTAGCAATTAAAAGACCACGTACATTTAGAATATGCAAGCATATACCGCAAGAGTATACGACTATTAGTCTGTTCATCGAGGTCAAAATATCAACTCTTTAAGGTAATGTCAGATTCCACCTTTATCGTGTCCAAAACTACATTTTAAACAATACATCCTGTAATAAAGCAATAATGTCCTAAATTATATCAATATTTTGTGGACATTGTTGTTTTTAGTTGTTGTTGTTTGTTTGTTTTTGGTGGTGGTGGTGGTGGTGGTGGTGGGAGGGGGGGGTTACACACAATACATACCACACCCTAGTTCATCAGAAGAATCTATGCAGTCTTGAATGCCATTGCAAACTGAATAGAATTGAATACACTGACCACCAAATTGGCAAAGAAATTCACCAGGATTGCAATTCGTTTCTGCAATTTCAAAATGATAACATTATTAAAAGAAGAGGTAAAAAAACACCTCACAGCCGTCACCAGGCCGTCGGATTTTTCGGCGGCGATTGGTTAGTGACGGGGTCAAGGAACTAAATCGTCGACGGATATCGGATTGCAATATTACAAAGACGTTGTCATAAGAGGTGTGAAAGAGGTCTGTGTATGTAAAATGGGATGAGCCATCTCTAAACAGAGGAGGTCTGAGTCTGCGCCACGGTCTGCAGTGCTAGTAAGAAGATCCCTCGACAATTAAGTTCCTTGACCCCGTTACGGGTCACTAACCAATCGCTGCCTAAAATTAGACGGCCCGAGGAAACATCCAGGATAGGATGCGAAACTCTCGCCAGTTCAAATATAGTAAGTCAAGTGGAATATATTATAATTTTAAATTTGATGTTCTTTAATTATCCTCAATAATACCATCAAGAAATGTTATAGAGATCATCTCTTTTCCATCAGAAACTATTCACATATTCCGGATAGGGTTTATGATTGAATACATTAGTATATCTTCACATGTCTTGTCTGGTCTGGGTCACAATCCCAGTTGAAATATCTTATGATCTTATGGAAGATATGACCTCAATCTCTCACACACAGGTACAGGTAACTCGATTCAAAATTTACACTCCCCGTGTGAGGGAATAAAGCAATGTCTTCCATTGGGGATGTATGGATTTCATCCGGAATAACCAGTATTGGTATTTGCTCTATCAAATATCCTTGATATTTGAACTTTGAAAAAAGAAAGAAAAATAAAACATTTTGGTAAACATGTGAACTCGAATTATGTAATCTTAATACTTCTACTCACCGGTTACGTTTGTCCGCTGTTCAAAGTCTAAAACGAGATCAGAATATTGCACACCATTATTACTCTGGTACCTTATTAGTAAGTCAGCTTGTTGGATTAATAACACCAGTGGGGCCATGCTTCCTGAAAACCGACGACGAACTCCGTGATCAGAAAAAGGATCAAACATCAAAACATCATTTCCAATTGAAGTTTTTTTAAACCACACAAGTATGAAAGCACCATTTGATGTCCTCATATGATAATAACAATGTATGGATCGATCGACAAGTGCGATGTACAGTTTCAATGAAAATGTAAGCGTCTCGTTCGCAGAAAGCCGAAGTGGACGATTCCTGCATGGCCCTGAAACGAAAGATAGTTTAATGCAAAAACATCTTAAACATGCATATTTGGTGTTTTGGTTAATGTTGACAGTGGTTATTATGCTCTATAGAATTTCTTGCACATTAAGGGCTCTGTCACCCACCTTTGCTTTGTGGGACATAAGTAGGTGACGATAAAAACCTGTTCTACAAACCAGATTTTCCGTTTCAAAAACAATATTGCTGTATTTATATAAAATCAGCCGCTTTTTTGCCAGAAGTTTTCGTATTCATGTCAAATCAGCTGTGGGGGAGGGGTAAAAAGTACAGTTGTTTTGACTAAAAAACACGAGCAAAGCGAGAGAAAACAATTGCAATTTATTTTCAATTGTTAGTGCTTTTTAGAAAAATTACTTACAGCAATTAATTAAATTATATCCCAAACAAGAAGGATTGAACTCGTCACAAATAGCAATGCTCGGAAAACACACAGATTCACGTCTAGGACACTGGTAAGTGAAAAGCTGGCAATCACCTGAGTAAGGTATAGATATTATACAAGCACAAAGAAAATAATGGCTCTTTTTTGGTAATGTGGCACAATAGTGGACTTTAATGGATGACGATGGCAATGATGACTGATAAAAACCATACGTTTATCAGTGCATGTTGCGTTATTGTAACAAGAGTGTGAAGGACACTCGTTACGTCATACTGATTCACGTGTACGTTAATAAGAATAATATACAGGGTTGTCCAAAACAACTTCAATATGCAACAACAAAATGTTATCTTTGTGAATTGTTTAAAATTGTTTTTGGACCACCCTGTATTATGTTTGTACTATAAAGGGTTTAATGAGTAACAGTATGATGATGATGATTAGATGATGATGATGATGATGGTGATGATGATGATGATGATGATGATGATGGTGATGATGATGATGATGATGATGATCGTGATGATGATGATGATGATGATGACGATGACGACGACGACGACGATAATGTAATGTTCTAGCCACAATACTTGCCACACTGTGACTCGTCCGAATAATCCGTACAGTCCGCCATGCCATCACACACAAATGCTAATGGAATACACTGTGAGTCGGAATGACATCTGAAAAATTCATCCGCATTACAGTCTGAATAAACAGTAAACATACACGATTAATAAGTTACTTTACTTGACAGCAATTACTTTTTTACAATTTCATAATTTAAAAATAATAAAACTCATGCTAACATTACAAAACAAATTATTACAAAGTGCCGCATTTGGGACTTTGTGTCAATGGAAAGAATGAAGAACGAAATGGAGAAAAATAGATATGCCTACATTTAATTTTATTATATCAAGGAACAGGAAATCGATAAAACAAGCCATATGAAACCAGCGCAGCCGCAGAAGAGAGTAAACGATTCGAATCACGAATATGTAATTACATAAAAGTCCAATGATCGTATTAAGTCTAGTGTCTAGGGCGCAATCTATGCGTTGACGCAACCCTCCAACCTTCTGTCCAACAGATTCACTGGGCTAATTGCACTTACAGAGAGTAGTTCATGTTTTAAGACAACAACTATATTGAGAACTCATCACCTGGAGTTAGAATCTGAGCAAAAATATGGCATGCAATATACAAATGCTTACCACCACCTCTACTGTACTCTTGGACCTCAGCTCTGAAACCTTGCCAGGATGGAAAATAATAGTTATCCTTTTCAAATGTCATCCACATTTTGTTCCATCTCGCATGTAAAAATTCGCGAATAATGTAACTTCCTTTACGAGGTTGGTACATAACTGCGTTTTCGTTGCCTACATTGTCACCGGTGCCAAACTTTATACTGATGCCAAGGGTTTTGAGTTCTTTAATCCTAAATTCAATTAAGTAGCCATCACGAGCTTGAAAGATCCATACACAAGCTAAATTGAGTTTCACTTCAATAGGATACCCCGGTGCTTGTAAATCATACGGCTTCCCATCGGATATATCTATCTGAGTCTGTCCGCAAGGTGCTGTAAAATAATTCACCAAGTGAAAGTAATAGCAGGGATTCGTGGTAATCATGATTTGGTAGGTGTAAAAGCGCTTACATTAACCCGCTATCGTTAGAATATGTCAGCTGCCATACAATGCCCAAGGCATGTTCATATCTTGTGCGGCGCTCAATGGACAATATTCCTAACTGCTTCCCATTTTACCCCTGGGTAAAAAGAGGCAAGTGAGATATAGCGCCTTGACCAAGTGCACAACACGATAGCATTGCCGGGGCTCGAACTCGCAGTCGTCCGATTGTGAGGTAGCGCCCGATTGAAAAATCGTTGCTATCATCACTACTTATACAAGAAAAACTTTGTATGAGGAATCATACCAGATGCGACCCAATAACTGTTGCATGCAATACAATTGTCCGAGTTAAGGGGATTAAGGCAACAAGAGTTATTTTGAATGACTTTCGACTTATTTTCATGACTCATTTGGAAAAGATGGGGCAGATAACCCATGATAATAGACCTCGATACAATAGGTTCCGATGATATACGCCCAATTGTTGGCTATACTGTAAAAACGCCACACCCAGCCATATATAGTTTTTTTTATAGAAATGTATGACTTTAAGCCATTGGGAATAGAAGTATGTTTCCATAATGATCCTGTGGTGTTTTTAACCACTAGGGACGCACCATTAGATTCTCAGGGTGGGGATAGGAAGTTTTTCAAAAAAACTTCACCCACTACATGAGCCAAAAAAAAAAAAAACTTTCCCCACCAACACTTAAAAAAAAAAAAAACTTTCCCCACCTAACTGTGTATAATGCATGAAATTAAAAAAAAAATTGTCGCCTTCGGCGGCGAAAAATACCGGCGCCATCCCAATAGGGTGACTTACGCTACGCCACTTTCAGCTGTTGATGCTTTATGCACGTCATAAAAACAATGCTAATTGATATTGTCACACTTACCACAGCTGATCTCATCGGTAAAATCACCGCAATCGTTTTCTCCATTGCATGTAGTTCGACGCGGATCAATGCAGTAACCAGATCGGCAAGTCAGTCGGTAAAATGGGCACGAGCCTATATAGATGGTAACGGAATTTTGCCCCAAAATTATTTAGGATAATAATTAGACGTTAGTTATTGTGGGAAATGATTTTTTCAATCGAACCACTCTTTACGTTACTTCAAAAGAGTCCATGTTAACAACACCGTTGAAAAAGTGCAGATAGTTTTGTAGTATTTAGACGCTCATTTATGATTACTTCCATAAGGCCCAAAAAAAAATTGTTGTGTTGCCCACAAGTGGAAAAATGGGAAATTTGGGTAGGACGGTCGGATTCTTTTATTTTTTTTTTTTTTAAACCTTCAGTTTTAAAAATCCTCAAATATTAAATAATGCTGGTTCAATTAGGGACATTTGTCAATTTTGACTTCTGGATACCTGTTAGACAACAATTAAAGACTAGTCTTACAATAAAATATTAATTTTAAGTGAAAAACATTGAGTTTTTGAACAAATCTGTACAAATCGTCATTCAAAAAAAAAAAAAAAAATTGCGACCCTGATTTTTCAGGATTTAGGGTAGGACGGTTGAGGGCAACACAACAATTTTTTTTTTGCCTAATAGTGAAAAGCCGATCTGTCAAAATCGATAGTTTTGTTCTAAACTACTGACAACTTGTTTTAAAAGGCTGATGTGTGTTATAATATATTTTTTAATCTTACCACAACCAAATTCATCTTCAAAACCAGGACAATTTGGGATTCCATCACATATCTCAGCATTATCTATACAACGTCCCGATGAACATATAAATTGACTAGCTGAACAATTCCAATCTGATTAAAAAATAATCAGTTTAAATAATGAAATGTATACATGTAAAGATTGACTTTAAAGACCAACCGCCAGTAGACAGTGGTCGCCCTGGCAGAACAAGTGGTTTCTGCATTCTATTGTTTCGAACAATAGAAGACAGGCAAGGGTAATCACCGGGTCTGCGTGTGAGCTGGTTTTGAAGTCATCCAAATATAATGCCTTGATCTGGTTCAATATTAAAGTCCCATTCAGTGATCCCAGTGAAAGTGTACAAAAAATAAAATTGTTTATAAATTGCTTAAAAGTGAAGGATAAGTCATTCAAATTGTCCTTTGGTATTTTTTGAAATGAACAGTTTGGCAAAAAAAAAAAAAAAAAAAAAAAAAAAAAAAGAAACAAACAAAATAGCAGTATTGACGAAATTGAAGTCCCATTCAAATACATGAAGCTAATTCACTGAATTAATATACTGTCAGTCTATAAACTACAGATTGATGTAAATGCCTTATTTTGTCTTTAATACACGGCTCTCGGCTGAACCACTAGCAGGTTTCGTTAGCAAATCTACGACAATGGCAAAGGTACTAAAATCTGAATTATGATGGGTGTTACGATCGTCTGGATGAACAAATCACTGAATGGGCCTTTAAAAGAGTGCAATGAAACCTATGGACAAATTGGAAGAAATCGACAATTTCTTGCTTGACAATCTATTTGCAAACGCACACGTCAATAGTTAAATATAAACAATTACAATCATTGATATTCTTTTTATTTTATTTTTTATGTTTTGTTCAGATCGATATCACACTCTACTTGGTCTATTTAAAAAGATTACCTTCACTAGATCCTTGTATGTTTACAAGAAACATTGTCTTGGTTTCGAGTGAGCCATCCGTACTAAAACGAATCCACATCATATTATTATGTGACACAACTTGAGAGGGAGTATTACTCCCTTTACGTAGCAGTAACTGGGAGCCATATCTGGATGGATTGTGTCCATATCCTACGACCAATACATCGTCACCCCAAAGGCGGAATTCAACAAAACGGAGAGATACCCTGGTTCCAATAGGTGTTGTGACGTTCCATTGACAGAGAATTTCCTCAGGAACGGAATAGGGGTAAAACAGGGACGACAGGTTGTAAGATTCGCCAAGAGATATATTAATATGTGATGAACCACAGGGATCTGAAGAAAAAAAAATTGATATGCTTATTAATTACACTAACCTTTGTCTACTGTGCCACTTTCTGTAATATAAACTACGAAGAGTGGCTGTAACAATTCTCCTCATTTTCTATATTAAATGTCATAATACCGTTATATTTGCTACCAATGTATATCTATAATAGGTCTCCGCTGTCCAGTGATACCAAAATAAGTATAAATATCCCTCATATGATACCGCTCCGACGTCATAGACGTCGCTAAAAATCTACGATTTTCACTGGAAGTAAAATATATCTCTTGGGATAATTTTACAAGAGCAGAATAAAAATCATGGATTTTCATGTATATAGACACCTATTGTGGGTTTCTATGGTAATATGATAAGGTCGGCCCATCGCCTGGTAAGTTGTAAGGTGCTTGGGTATCATTACAATGAGAATAAGGATGGATCTACGATTAGCTCAAGTCGTTTGGGCGTAAACACCCGCGGGTTTTTTTTATGCCGGATGAGCTGGACAACTCCCTCGTAGTACAAGTATGGCGAGCCATTGGGGTCATAACGTACTACGAGGGCGGTGTCAAGGGTTTTCATACGGGCTATTACTAGTTCGATCGCTCATTATTTTAGTGCCCCTAACTAATACGACTACGCATGACTACGACTAATAAGCCCGTAAATTAGCTCGTAGTTTATTATACCGATATGGAGTAGACGGAGTACGAGTACATTGATTAACAGTCTGCCTAATATACTGCGCTAAAAAGTATCCGGACACTTGATTAAACAAAGGTCCAGTTTAAAAAAAGCCTATACAAGGTGAAAAGGTTTCTTTTGTTCCTTTTGTTTTAAATTGAAAAACAAAACCAAAAAAAACCGGCGCCATAAATTAGCCATCAACCACTCTCAAACCAATAGTGTAGTCCGTGGATTTTTGTCTAATCAAACGCCCGGGATCAAACGCCTATAACTTTTCTTGTTGATTTTACATTGGATTCAATGGGGTGTCATAATGTGCTGGATTAGATAGTGCATCTATTAAATAATAAATTTACCCAAATATGGTTTAATTTTAAAATTAGGATTTTCCAAGTGTTCGGATACTTTCTTGGCGCAGTATACCACGAACCTTCTTTGGCTAAGTGTTCAGACAGGGGTCCCAAACCTGATTCCCTTGGCTCGATTGCTTAGATTCCCTAGCAGAATCACTTTTCATGTGACACGAAGGCGAAATGTTGAAACCTAAGCTGATTATGTAACATACTCGTATAACTTTGAACAATATAATTATTTTGCTTGCCTTTACATGTTATGTATGTAAGATTCTCCGCAGAACAATTTGCAACATCATTCAGACAGTCCGTAGTTAAATCTAAATCCTGCATACTCGTGCAAATCGTCTGATGAAATTACATGGAAATACGATGAAATATTTCATAAAAAAAGGCATTGCAACTAATAACACTCACTCAAAAACTTTACATAATTTCATATTTAATTGAGTAATGTCAATAGCTTATAACAATTAAATAGTTCACAGTGCTAATGTTGCTAGTATATATCATTGCTGTTTGGTCTGGGTAAAAATAATTATGTTCCAACTTCTATAACACCTCTGTGATTTTAAAAGAGGTACGGTATTAGAATGATTTGATGAGACAGGTGCCGGGTTTATCCTGTATGGATTATATATTTGCACTGCATTTACACCCACAAACCTCCTCTAGAATGGAATCGGTGCAGCGTGTGGTTTACGAGATGTCACCGTATCTAGAACAATACCCAAACGAAAACATTGAGGGCGCTATTGGATTTAAGCTTTGTTTGCAGGCTTTGTTTGCATATTTACAAGTAGTAAAGACTTGTGTATGCTTCTGATTAATATCGGAAAAACACTAGATACAAATTCACAAAAATATGAAGATGAATATACGGTAGATAATTAAGTAATTATGTTAATAAATAAACGAATAATATTTTTTTTAATAAACAAATTGTGAAAATTAATGTAATTATACTTCAAAAGTTTCAGGTAAAATGAATAGATGTCTTAATTGCCCAAGATGAGATGAGAAAATTTGTGCTTGTTTTTAAAAATAATATATTACACCCAAACAACGATGAAAGACACCTTCATCTTTTAATATCTACCCTGCCATTGCAACCATTTTTGTTCATTAGTTTTATATAATAAGTCCCACCTTTAGTCTTGGCGTAGAGTTCGTGAAATTAATAGCAAGTTGCTGTATAGATATAATTTCTGTTCCGTACAAGTGTTGACAGACGCTATTTGTGTCAGAAGTATTCCAATCATTATAACAAATATATTTCCATTGGTCAGCATCCCGAACTTGCACGAGCCCATGATAAGAATTGGTAATCTCTCCTCCATATTCATTTAACAGTCTTGCCTCTGTTAATAAAACATCCCAGAAAACACAAAATGTTTTTAAAACGTTATATACCTGTACGTGTTAACATCTAATATTTAGGCATTATTTAATGACCTCCCCCAACCCCAACTATCAATTTCTTGTGTGAACTGTGGAATGTCTATTTATTGAAATGTTATAAATATTTATATTGGTTCTTTCTTTGCATGTTCTTCTCCTCTTTCTTTTTTCTTTTATTTGTTAAGTTTGTGTACTTGTATGTTGTAACTTAGGGTAGTGTAAGGGGTGCTCGCTTCAGGCCTTTGGGCCTTTTGAGCATCTCCTCATTCAAATTTTTTGTGTCTTTTATATATATTTTGTATGTTGATTTGAATGAAATAAAATGATGATGATGATGTATGATGTTATATTTGCGTGTTGGATGACAACACTACAACTACAACTACAGCAACATTTTAAAGTGTTGTCAAATGCAAATTATTCTTTGGCAAACAGTTTTGCAAAATAATGAAATAATAATAATTACTTTATGTTAGAATGTTTTGCATCAAGTTTTAAAAAATATTGTCTGAATATTTTTAAAATGTTTTATACCCGTTATATAACCGGACGTGTAAACGTTTTCTGTTAAACGTTTTGTATTTGTAGGGATTTTATAATTGAGCATATGTGAAATACATTAATTGAAAGTGTCGAAACACTATTGAATGCTTTTTTGAGTACAAGTTTTTAGTTTTCAAACTACTAAATACAAATGACTAAATATTACCTACTTAAGTTTTATACTACGATTAAAAAATAATTAGTATTTAAGTCGGTAAACATGAGTATCTTTCCCAAGAGTTGTGTTTTTCAGAGGGCTGAGCTTTCGTAACTCGATTGAGTGCATTTTTCAAATCACCGTTGTTGAAAAGAAATTCTCTTTGAAGATTAAATCCTACTTAATTGAAGCTGATGCTTGTGGAGATTAATTAAAAAAAATAACCTTCAATCAAGTGAATTAAAAAATTATTTTTTGAGTGTCAATCATTCTGTTCAAGATAAATGTACTATTGAACAAAAGTCAATATTCTTAATTCCTGCACACAATTTTCTTGCTAAAATATGGGGATAAAACTGTTTGTTCTCACCGCGAACTTACCACAATCAATCTTAGTCGTTAGGACAGGCCCTTCCGATAGTATTTCTGTGCAGAAAAAACAAATAAACAAACAACCAAACAAAAAAGTTTATCAATGACAAAATTAAGGGTATACGATGTATTGTTGGTCGAAGCAGCAAAAAAAGTAGTTCACAGCATCTTGCGAATGGTAGTGAGCTTTAGCAAAAATTGCATTGCTCAATTTATAGCGAGCGTGTAGAAGAATTCAAATATCACAGATATACTTTTGTAGGTCCTGTGGTTCTTGAGTTATATTGTAAAGAGGGCTGAAACAACAACACTTTTGTAAAACGTTCATAACTCATTAACAACAATAAATTAAGCAAGTTTTCAAAGTATATGATTTGTAGAATGAACTTTTGCAAAGCACCAAAGTGTTATTTTTCAATAATATATTGATTCAGATAATGAAAATCGATTTCTTGGCTGCTTCAACCAACAATACCTCGCATAACCTTAAACATTTAAATTTGGTCCCAAGTTTTCAAACACTAACCATGTATATGGAAAATCAATAATCATAAAATGAAAACGCTGTTGTTCTAGATCTGATGTTGCCGCAGCACGTCCTGAAGGGTATGACTTAATAAATATTGATCTTCTTTATGTTTGTAAAACACATATGGACATTATGATTTCAACAGTCACATTGCACTTTATTTTTGCACTTTTTAAAAATATTAAGTCCCTTTTCCGATATCAAAAATGCACAAAACAGTATCTTTTATACTTTATTCTTACATGACACTCAAAATATTGTACAATAACAGTCTTAAGGGCATACTACACCCATATATTGGTTTGATTGGTCTAAAAAAATATTTTTTCATTTATAGCTAGGCGATATATGCACGGATCATGTGAAATAAAAAAAAAAAAAAAAAAGAAGAAAAAAAAAAATGCTTTTACACATTGTAGTAAGTCATTTTAGCCCTATATATTTTTTTGTTTACTGTGTATCCTAGTAACTCAGATCTGTGTTTCATAACAAACTATAATTTATTCTTTTCAACATGTTCAAGTAGGGTACATGAATAGAATACATTAAATCCTTTGTTATACTCTCTATAGAAAATCTATAGTGGTGCATGCAAAATATATAACACTGAATAAATTAAATAAACACTTACACAATGGATGAATAGTCATTAGTCAATTTAATTATATAATGTGTTGTTAGGAGAAGAAAAGGCTATTAGGTCACCGTATGTCAGGTTATAGGTCAATTGGTTCAGGACTTCAGGTCAAATTTAAGCATCAATTTTGAATACACATGTAAGAGTCTGTGATATCATAATGAGGAATAATTTTGATATTCTGTCTTTAACTGGATATATATCGAGAAGTGCAAGGTGGATATACTAATATACCTTGGGATGTAAATGGTGAGTACAATTTAGAATGCCTAGTTCAGATGGATTTCACAAATAAATATAAAATAGTTACCAAAATCACAAAAGCTAAGCTTACGGAAAACTACCCAATATGGTGGTATAGGTGACAAGAAATACAATTTTTTTCAACATTGCTGCAGTATGGTTGTGGTAACCTGTTACCTGGGGCTTAATTATGTTTCAGTGAAATAATGTCGCAAGTTAAAAATACAAAATATAGCTCAACATTGAAAATAGAAGCATTTTAACCAGTTCCTTTTTGATAGTTGTGGAGCACCAAGTTCATGAAGTCATAAAAGAAATCAGGAACCACTTATTCCCATTTTACATATCAACTTTATTTCCCTAACGTGTTAGCAACACATATCCACAATTTTAACGAAATCCGTTGATAGTAAGCTTTCCAAAATGAAGTGAATTTAAATCATCAGTGATGTACCACCTTTTGGCTTCTACTTTTAAAAGCATGTAAGCTACGTTGATACCGATGCCACCAATAAAACGAGAAGATTTGCCCCTTCATTTTGCATACCACTTTGTCCAATTTTTTTTGTAATTTCTTCACAAAATGCAAAAAATGCAAAAAAAAAATCAATGGGTGTAGTACCCCTTAATACAACGTGACAGATTAACGCTCACTACGATGTGTTCAAAATGTGCGTATTCAAATGTGTATAAGTTGGGGGGGGGAATCGCATGGTGCCGAATAATTCAGAAACACTAACACTATGTCTGCTAGTTAATGCAGATTCAAAAAAGTTGAATATCTTGTCGAATAACGGTACAACTTATTAGAAATGTAATTTACAATTTATTTTTTACAATAATAAAACTGACTTACCATAGCATCCAGTGGCATGTAACGGCCTAACATTGAACAAGGTGACAAGTAGAAAGAAATATATATAATCCTTGCGAAGCTTCGTCATAATTGATGAGCAATATTAGTTGTTTTTAGAACTTATTGTGCGAATACACATACACACAAGTTTGCGCCACATGTTTTAATATGCGAATACATGGGATCTATGCGGTACTAGTACTTCTGGTCCTACGATGGAAAATAAAAGTGTGTACCTCTTAACTTCAGGTTATAACTGCGCCTGCTCAGAAGGTAAGTTGAATAGCAATAGCTGCCAGATGTCATGTACAATATAGAATGCAGGAATCAGCCAATATCTATAGAGCAGCTAATAGCTAGGAAGAGGCACAACGCCTAGACGTTGATCCACAAGCCTCATCACACTGTCGCTTACCACTACGGCCCACATCAACGAGGCATTAACCCTGGAACTACTAAGCTATATTTTGTAACACGGACTACGAAGGGGGGGGGGGGTGTTGCAACCCCCTAATTTTCAATTTTCAACGTCATATACCGCTAAATTTGGTGTCAATGTATAACTATGGGTCTCTTCTATTCAGTGATACCAAAATAAGTACAAACGTCATTCTGACTATGTACAAAAGTATAAGCAAAATTAGGCGATTTTCACCAAATTTACTCCTCAATATCAAATGAAACTGACAAGTAAAAAGTCAGTAGCTCTTTGAATAATTTGACTAGAGTGAAAATAGAAACCAATGGTGGGCCTCACCCCCCCCCCCTCATCCTTCTATGGTCATCTTTGACGGCCGTTCCTACCCCCTGGTAAGATGCTGGGGTAAAAATATTGTCACTAAAATGAGCGCAAAGGATGGATCTACAATTAGCGTAGGTCGTTTGGGCGTAAACGCGTGCGTTTTTTGGTGACGGAAGAAAAATCTTAGGGGGGTGGTGCAACCCCACTTCGTAGTTCTAGGGTTAAACAACAAATATGTCCTTCTTGCACTCAAAAATTCTTCCGAGACAATATCAATAGTTTAATGTGAAGGAAGTTCTATAACCCACAACCCACGTGGATTATGTAAATGTCATGGATTACATGACAAAGACAGACAAATATATTGACTAACTAATGTCAGTAACCTGTGTATGTACTAAGGGTTACCTTAGGTGACAAATGACTGAGTTTAAGACAAAGTGAATGCTTGGTACACACAAAACCATTTGTTGGAATTATTTCATATTTTAGATAACTGTTGCCTTTATTTTTTTAATTATTTAAGTATGTCATAAACTATGATATATTTGTTTATGTTGGACTATTAAGTAATTAGTTTGTGTTGCGACAACATAATTGTTTCAATTCCCTAGACTTAACTTACAGATTGTTCCAACATGGTAATGTTTTCATGAAAGTTCACCTATGTTGGTATATTCAATGATTAAAGTTTAAAACGTTTGATCCAAACACATGAAAGTACCTATCGGAATTTTCAGTTGGTTACTCCATCTTTCATCAGCAATACTGATGAAAAGGTCAAATGATCGAATGATCGAAAGGATCACGACATGATGATCATCATAGATGAAGATCTTGGACAGGTCAATAAATTTTAAACATGAAAAATACACATTTGTATTTAGTAAGTCTGGTCACATTATCTGACAAACTTTTATGCATCACAGTAGAGCATTCATTATTTGGATGGCACGATCAAACTATAGAGGGCTCTAATTTACACTACCAGCGCCAAACTGAATACATTAAGCAAGTTTATGAGTATTATATTTAAATGAAGATGGTAAACAATATGGTTGCATATTGAATGACACCAGAAACACCTCTATTGAATAATGTAAATTAGTTTGTATTGTGTCTAATAAAAATAGACCTTATATTATTTAAAGCATAAGACGAGGGACTCAATCTACCTTTGTCCCTCCTCTCCCAACAAAACGCAAAGATTCCAGATTCCAGACAGTTTACAAAACAAGAAGCATCTGGCGTTACACCAAGAATATTTGCACCTACAATGCAGTACATTGCAGGCCACAATACTGGTCGTAATAAAACTCCAACAATCCGCAACCTAACCCCAACTAAAAGGCCGAGGAGTTATACAGGAATGTGCGTTGATCTTGTGAAGGATCTTGCTGTAGGTATATTTAAAGATAAATATTCATTATTTTGATGACAATGGAATAAGGAATGCATAAGGCTATCGAATGGAATCACCAGTGGATTTGGCTCGGTTGGGTCAATTCTGTATTGGTTTGATTAAATCACTTTTATTTGTCACTAGAGAGACATGAACACTGTACACACTGGACGAATATTACACTGTAAGATAAACGGTTCAAAACAGACCATTACCAGAAATTTCGGGGTCTCGCCTTCCTAAAGACTAACATGCTTACCATATCTCAACAAGAGGTCGATTATTTCGAGTCGTTTTCTGTTTCTCACCCTTTATTTAATTCGTACCTGTAGACCATTGATTTGATGCTAATACCGTCACGTAATCGAGTCAGACAAAGGTACAGTGTTTATGTAATCATATAAAAATGTCATGAAAATAATCCAGTATGGGGTCACATGTCAGCTTTCATTACATACTGACCAACCCTTGCACTATAGGCAGCAATAGAATTAAGGTACCAGTTATTTTCTCCACTGTTTATTCCAAGCATTATGCAGTTACTATCCGTTTTTCCTATTCAGCGCACACACAGCGCTCCAATTGAAGATTGACCTCTAGCTCACTCACTGTATTGTAGGAATATGCAATAAACTAGTTAGTGAGCTGGTGGGAAAACCTTTCACCCAATATTAGCCATAGAGGCTCACATGTGAATTATAATATTCATCCATAACATACTACAATTTGAAGTAAAAAATTTCACGGGAAAGCTGTTGTCGAGCTATTTTTCCGAAGAGAGAATTTCAAAATTTCATAGCAGTCGGACGTGTAATTTCAATGGCAAATTGTGCTCAACAGCTGACTTGTGATAGCTCCAACTTCGAAGAGACACCGTCGGGTGATCGGTTTGAAGCTGTAAAAAAATTTCAATTCTTTCCCTCTATGGTAATCTAAATATTATTAAAATGCGATATTGGGAAGATTGTTGTCGAGCCATCCCAAATATGGAGTTCTGACTGCCCGATAGGGAGCTAAAAATGAAAAACTTATTTCCAAACCGTGTTAAGTCTAAAACCCCATGTTTCTCATTTACTTGTATGATACAATCACAATTACCCTGACAAGTTTGACATGAGTTGTACCATCAACAAGCCTGGTTAACAATACGCAGACTATTGTTTTCATTTGGGAAACAAAGGCCACGCACAGTAATTGTCCTGTGCGTTTGCTTTGTAATGGTGCATCCAACTGAAATCATGATACCTATTTCACCACAGCCCATTACAATATAAGACAGGTAAATCAGAAACATGTATTTGTGGATTTAACCATGGTATGAGACACATCACTGATTTAACATAGTTGAGCTGTTTTCAATGAGGTTTATCTTGGTTTAATGGGGTTTAAGTCCTGCAAAGGTCGTGGTGAATTCTGCTGTAGACATGACTGCATAATGGTAAATACAGGTATGTCAGAATTAGAACCTGCCAATAGCGCAGTCTTTGGAGCTCAGATTTGAGAGACCTCATTCGTTGAAATTGGTGAAAAAATAAAACACACGGCGATCCAAAATTGTAGGGAATATGCAAATTCAAAACTGCAGATTGCTCCTTTAGATGCCCTTTTGATCAGTACACAGAGCGTTCTCGAACAAGAGATACTCTCCATTGATTAGACCATTACAAGAACGCTTTCCATTGATTAGACCATTGAAATGCAACTTTTGATTTCGTTCTTTGATTTTCGATCAATGTTTCTTTAATTCTCAACCGATATCAACAAATAAGATCTTATATCACAGCTCCAGACATATTTGTCTTTAGGTGAACAAAACTGGTACCTTATTTTTTTTGTCTGTATATTGTAGTTGCACGTTTTTACGTGCGTTATCCGTTGCGACCAGACGGTTGTGATATTTGGTACTCCGTTGTAATATTGGGTGTCGGCTGCGATATTCCGTTTAAATGATAACTTTTTAGGCTTCTCGACATTTTTCGCAACGGAAAACACCATTCCCGCTGCATTTGTCGCTACAGAAACACGCGGGCTCCACATGGGAGGTGTACCTTTTATCATACTTTATGTTCGGTAAATCTGGATCTTAGGAGGAGATTGAATTCCAATCGCCAATATATAATTTGGTTCACCTCAAGTTCGGTGACGTACGTGTGTATTCCGCTACGCATGCGTACAGGGGCGGTTTGTCAGCATGCTTGTGGCGCAATCGCGAAAAAGCATTGATGTCACTACCGAACTTGAGGTGAACTAAATTATACATTTTGAATACTGAACCTGTCCTGGACGTTCTTAGTCAAAAGTAAAAAGCATTAAAAAAGCCAATTTATCACTAGTTTTATTCACAAAATAACCATGAAAGAGAATATTCAATGCATCTTTTCCCTTCCGCTCCGGAAATCACCCACACAATTAATTCAATATGATTAATGACATGTTGAATTATCCAATTCCGCCGCGTTCCGTAAGTCAATCTTTATAACATTGATCTGTTAAAATAGTAGGAAACAATCATCAGCAACATCGTTCATTGTACTTCAGTTTATTTAAGGCGTTGCTGCTTTGTATTATCATCTGCCCATTGAAAACTTTTGGGTAATTCGTTTCGATATCCATACCCAGAAAATATTTTCATTTTCAACAAAGCCAGTAATTGTTAACTTTCATACAAAAGCATGAAATTCCGAACTAGAATTACAATGCTAAACTTATTTATTACAGAAATCCCAGGTACAAATCTCAAAAAAAAAATTCCAAATTATGTTTGGCTTTTTAAACCTTATATCCTTAAACAATTTTTCAATAATACCTTGTATGTAAATTTCATTTATATGGTACATTTTGAACTGAAAGTTTATTTCTACTATCAACTTTTTAGGAACCTCTTTGAGAGTTTAAATATGAGGGCAATGGTTACTCCTGCTGTTATAGCCTACTGGTACGTCGACTATTAACCACTACCGTTACCACTAACTGCTGCTACACCGTTTCTACTAGCTACTACTACTACACGTGCTATCGATGTTGTTGCTGATGTGCCGGTTCCTGTTGCTTAATGCTGTGAACAGAGATGATTTTCATTTTGGACTTTACTAAGTCCAGATTAATTTTAAACTTGAAATTAAATTCACTTTGTGTAACAAGTATGATTTTGAATGTCCAATTTATTATCCATTTCCAAAAGGAGCACCCCCTTCCAAGGCTATATGATTAGGATTTGGACTAAGGTTAGGAATTGATATAGGATTAGGGTTTGCCTGTTAAGGGTATGTTAGGGTTAAGGTTGGGATTAGGGTTAGGTTAGGGTTAGGATTAGGATTAGGGTTAGGATTAGGGTTAGGATTAGAATTACGGTTAGTGTTATGGCCCATGTTTAGGGTTTAGGGTTATAGGGTACCGTATGTAGGAGGGGTCTGCAATTACCTTGGATAAAATACAGTTGTTTGTGTGGGTGTGTGTACATCTGTACAGGTACATGTATGGCTATGTGAATATAGGCCTGTGATTCATATGAAGAATGTGCATGCAGCATTGTCTTTTTATAGTACAAGGACAAATTGGCCAATGCCAGAGGCTATATGCATACCAATGTGTGTACATCTACAAATGAGAAATTTTTGGTGGTTTGCTTTTCATTGCAAATTGCAGTCATTTTAAATTATCGCAGTTTTTTAATTGCAACTTCCTACACACAAAATGGCGTTTAATTTACTATTTAGAGGATATCTCATCATTTGTATAATGTACATCATCACTATACTTGTCCATGTTATCAAAGATATGGCTATATGCAGCTGTGAATTTCAGCCCCCCCTTATGGCCAGGGTACCACGGGGATGGGTGGCTGGGACTTATACCAGGGCTAAATTTCAAAAATGTTAAAACTCCCGGCCAAGTCCCGCACCGACGGGAAACAACACATGGCTGGCCCTACAGGGACAAATTTTGTGTCAATGCCCGTCTGTTATAATAAACTGCCCGGCTATTTTTTCCGGGTACTCTGCACTGCAGCCAGGGGTTGGAGTGGGTCAGGGACTCAGGGTTTCAATTGACAAGTGCATTATCAACAGTCTTCATTTTCACGTGCATGAAATCTATAAGCTTAACTACTGAACATACGGGCCTATGCACCCCCCCACAATCATAATTACTCACATCACTAGTATCACAGGGTCAGGCTTTCAATTGACAAGTGCATTATCAACAGCCTTGCATTTTCACGTGCATGAAATCTATAAGCTTAAGGTTACACAAAGAGACGTATAAAAAACGTATAAAAGACGTATAAAGTTGTTCTCTAAAACAGAGTTTTCTCAGTAATCAAATATCGCAGCGAGTGAAATGTTGGTGTATTGGATGCAGCTTAACATTTTTGTGTGTGTTATATACAAATTATTAGAATAAATTTGAAAATCCTTCGTTTAAAGCATTTTTACCCACCATGTTCACAAGATCAAAAACACGTTCCATGAGGTTTTTTTCAAATGTGCGCTCCGTATAAATCCACACCGAGCGATTGTTTTCTTCTTTTTCGTATTGTATTACAAATCGATCAAAGAAATAATGTTGCCATGGGGAAGAACCAAATACAGTACCGATTAAATTTTAAAAGCCCGTTGGGGGAAAATTTTGGAGAATTTGCTTGAGAAAAAGCTGGTTTGTGAAATTATCGATATCTTGATTACGAGACGTTAATTTAGACATCTGAATACCTACATTATTTCTCAACATTCTGCCAATTGCTATTCAATTTGATTTTCACTCCAAATTGAAGCTAGTTTAGCAAAAAACGAGGTTTTCCTCATCAGTTCGTTCAAAATTTCAGCGCCGACATGCGTGTTTATTCTAAGAGCCATAATGCGGACGCGATTGTAATCATTATAATTGCATCCAATTATAGTTATATCATCCGCTTTGAGAACAGTCAATTGCGTAAGCTGCTCTATGGCCGCGTGGATAGAGCGTTGGACTGGGAATCTAATATGAACTATTTTTGTGGGTTCGAGTCTCCGTGGCTGAATTTTCTTTTATTTTTTTCTCTTTTCTCATTTTTACTTCCTTTCTTTCCTCTTTTCTTTCTCCTTTTTTTTTTCATTTCTTTTTTTTTTTCATTTCTTTCTTTCTTTCTTTCTTTTTCGTTCATTTTCTTTCTCTCTCTTTCTTTCTCTTTTTCTCTATTTCTTTATTCTTTCTTGCTCCTTTCTTTTTAGTTTTATCTGATTGATTCGCTGAGTGCAGTGAATCGTGATTGATTGTTTTTCACTTTATATAAATTCAGAAATTTGTAGGCCTGCTAAGTCTTGTTGATTTTCATCCCAAATTCGATTTACAAATAGGCCTAATTGCTTTTTGATATTGTTGTTGTTGCCTACCCTTACATTGTATAAATCAGGGGAATAGCAGCATTGATTTCATCAAAGAAATGGGCTATAAATTCCAAATCAACACATTTTCCAGGGCGTAGCTTGACGAAGTGCCCCCAATCAATTTTAAAATTTATTTTTTAATTTTAAAACGGCTTGTGCCACTCCCCCACCGGCATCCGAGCTCCGGGCACGAGCTAAGCCAAGTTTCTTAGCCTTTTCATGTCTTGACCGTCGACCGTGGATCAATATTCTATTGTAAGTAGGCTTACGTCCCGGTACGCTTGTTCATTTTCTGCATGGCTGTTTCTGTTATGAACTTACGCCCCTCTGAAATCAAGCGCATGAAAAACTCTCGGCTAACCTTAAATACTGAATAATTATACAGGCCTATGTACCCCCCCCTCAGCACACACACACAATCATAATTACTCACATCACTAGTATCACAGGGTCAGGGTTTCTATTGACAAGTGCATTATCAACAGCATTGCATTTTCACGTGCATGAAATCTATAAGCTTAACATACAGGTCTATACCCCCCACAAACACACAATCATAATTACTCACATCACTAGTATCACAGACATTCAAATTCCATCATGAAATCTATTCGGCTTTCACAGTACACTGATTTTCAAGTTCAAACGCTAGCTCTTCAAAGGTGCTGAATTCGACCATCGTGCAAATCGCCAGATATCATATGAGGAAATTAACATAAGGGCGCACATCACTGAAAATGATGCCAGTTTTTCTCTATAAAAATGCTAATTAAAATCATTTAAACAATTTTTGATATCTGCCATCTGTGATACACTTGTAGGATTTAATATTACTAATCATTACCAATCCAAATTTAGCCAAAATTATGCAAATTTTAATGCTTACTTTTAGAATATATGTTTTTTTCTTAGAATAAAAATAAATTAAGATTTGTTCCAATTTGTTGATAATTCAATAAAAAAACCTTTTTAGACTGCAACAAGTCTGTCCTAAAACATTGTATTTATTTGGATAATGAATTGGAAATTCAAAATCATATTTGCTACACAAAGTAAAATTATTTGAAGTTTGAAATATATAGTGGACAAAATAAAGTCCAATTTGAAAGAATTTAATGTTTGTGGTCGTTGTTGTTACTGCTATTGCTACATTTAAAGCTATGTTGTAACATTTCCACAAAATGTCAGTTTTCATTGTCATTTAATTTTGGCTCAAACAGATTAGGGCAAAACAAAGAAATCTTCATTTAATACCAGCACATGTGTCACCAATGGTATGTTAATTATGACCGTCCCACACGCCGTGATAGGTACAGTGTTATATGCATCGCGCACTCGCTCGATTATTTCGATCGCAAAATTTCTACGACGTACTCGACGTTTTATTCAAAATCTCAAATTTTGAATAATACAGCACCTAAAGCCTTGATTTTTTCAGAGTATGTTTGTTTACCAAATTACATTACAAAAGGATCTTGGAAAACATTGAGGGTGTCCTCGTCAGCAAACATTTTAAATATGGCTTTAATACACCTGATATTATCATTCCTACATGTATAATACTATTAAGTAGTTTCCCGTGTTTTCATTGGATAAGCGCCCTAATTTACTCACATGATATATCTCTTATCATACCTGGTGAACGTATCACATGGGTATCGACGCGCCGTATCATGTTAATAAGGATATACGCATACGCGGCTCTTCATGACAAATGTACATAAATATATTTCCAGCTAGCTCTTTCTAACATAGATTTCCGTTTCTCTTCCAACTTATTAATCTTTTTCGTGGTATTTTTTATTCTATAAACTGTATATTTGTGTGCAAATTGAGGGCGCTATTAACATATATTTTAAATTAAATTTAGCCAAATAATATGTACGTTATTCCTAACATTTTATGATAAAAAGCTTTTTGAAAATTTCGTTGCTATTTGTTGCTCCTTTTCTGATGTTTTAATGCCACTAAACCTTGTAATGATAAAAACATCATTCACCATTTTTTCAAAATGGCGTTATATTTACATGCTATCAAACGACCGTGCATCATGTTCGTTGTGCAGTATTTCGATGGTTAGTCACCTGTGACATTCACCTCTGTCGTTTGGCGCTCACAAGTTTTCTTTTCACATTTTCAAGATGTGGAGTTGAAACTTAGTTAGCAGACTCTAAAATATGACATCGTTTTGTCGTATCATCATCGTAAAATGCGTTTCATTTTCTACATGTTACCTTTTTGGAATACTCTGTACTTCTCACAACAATGACTGTCCCTATTAGAATCACTACTAGCAAGTATTGCTATAAATTTTACGAATATCTCCGATACTACCGGTGCTGCTGCTTATTACATACATAATTTGGATAACCATTACAATTATGTTATGTATATATTTGTGATAACTCTAGTAACCATTTTTATATTTTCATGTTATTTTTACAGTGCGTTTTTTCGCGTTTCAATGACGCATCGTTAATACGGTAGTAAGTTGATATACATGCAATTATTTTACTCTGAAATTAAGTGCATTTCTGTACGTTTCACTTAACACTTTAAGCCATTTGTAACTGTTTAGCTCCATTACTTAACCCACACAGCACCAATTAACTTAGAACTTATGGCATCACTGGCGCGTTGCTACTTGCAGGCGAATCATTCTGATCTGCAACTCTCCTTCCAAACCTGCGTTGCAAAACCTTTGCTATCTGTAACCAAATATAATAACAATAAAACCATTTTATGTAGATTACATAATTGGAATTATCTTTAAAAACGATGATACTTGTTCAAATTCTTGGACAATTACAGAAACACGCACCGGCACATGACTATGTAAAGTCAAACGCATATGATCGCAGTTTAGAATCGCAGTGTAAATCACTGGAATCGAATAAATCATTTGAATTATTGATTACCACACGTTGCAACCCTACCCCATCGATTACCATTATAGAGCGCTGCCAGACCAACAAGTCCGCATATTTTACAGAGGGTTGTTGATCACAATAGCCTAAATTATTCCATAAAACTATTCCAAGGATGTGCAGTTCATATCATATAACCTTACAAATACAAATAGTACCCAAAATGTCCACAAACAATTCCACAGTGTGCTGTAAAACATGTTTGTTGGATCTACAGTGAATACTTATATTAAACCTTAAAACTACAAAATATGGCATATTAAATAAAACAGAGAATAATAATATTTTAGTTAAAATAATCGTTGAAAAGAAAAGTCTTGAGTCTAGTTTTGAATTCTGCAATTGAAGCAGCGCCCCAAACCGGACACTGAAAATGGATTGACGATTATTATCAAAGAAATAAATCCATCTGGAAGTTGCTGGACAGTGACCAACCTTACGGTTTAATTTATACTTACGTATTTATCCATAAGGCATTGCCAGAATAAAATAAAGACACCCTGAAAAGAACACAAATAATTTTAATGGAATCTATGGCACTCGTTTGATATATATTAGCTTGGCTGGGTGAAAAAATGTCATGCTAATTATTGGTATTTCGGAAATTACAGCAACAATAGTAATAACTTTGCTTGTATAGTTTTTAAAATGAACGCCGTAATAGGTCGATTGTGCCAATGCTATTATAACTGCTGTTACCAACACGATAGGTAAAACTACTGTTGTTGTTGATGCTGTTGCTGACGAAGATGATGATGAAAACGACGATATTTGAAGACGATTTTTATTAGTTAACACTTACCTGACTTGTGTTAAAGATAGCGAATAAGTAGGAGAAAATAGCGGCCGATGTTTTATCAAATTGCAGAACACCAAACACCCAGGTCAAACCAAGCAACGGTTGAAGAATGACAAGAGCAGGCGCACCGGTCCTATGAAGTTCAAAAGAAATGTTTCAAATAACAGTTTTCTTGTCTACCGGATGTTTGAAATAGTACAATTGAATATATGAATACAAAAGCCACCCAAGTCCATACTGTGGCCAAATTGATTTAAGCATGGGAATTTGTTGCTATGCATAGGCCTGGCATATGTATGAAAAAACAACTCAAATTCATCCACTGTGTCTATTGAGCATATGAAAAATAGCATGTATGAAAGAACCACCCAAGTCCATGATTTGAGTCTTGTAACACATTGATTGAAATCCAGTATGTATAAAAGTCCACTTGTAACACATTTCATTGCTTCAGAGTGACTTTTGAAAAAATTGGGTTTAATAAAGGAAAGTGTGTGGTTTATATTACATGGCAGAATGCTTATCAATTTATACATACCTGTGTGCTTTATTTTGTATTATCTTACTAGTGGTAATCTAATTCAAACATTGTTGTCATTGTATATGATTCAAAAAACCACCCAAGTCCAAAATTTAAAATGAACCCCACGAAATCCCTGAAATGCTAATCGTCATACAGTTTAACCCACTCATTTGCACGTAAAACTTACCATATTGACCAGGTAAATATAACTTGAAGGAATTAAAATGATACACGTGTTTTTCTCTCAAAATCACTTCCCATGGACTTGGGTGGGTTTTGTATTCATGTATTCAATTGCATATTAAACACAAAAATAAAGTTTTCACTTATTTAACCCGTCATAAATCTAAATCTGCTGCTTATGTTTTGACAATTTGATTGACGCGGTCGTGTGCAGAATCTTGTTAGCTCAAATTTGCTACCACATTTGCTACCAAAAGCTTTAAATGGACAAAGATTGATACCAGTATTCATGGTATTATGATATTTGGTGCATTTTTAATTACGTGGAGCATGCAGACTTGCAAGGGTAAATTGCAGAGCGTTACCATGACATGGCCCAAAACGACCGCTAGGTAATAACGATCGCACCATGCCCGCATGTACAGCAGTAAAGCATTGTAACAACCCATGCGATTCAAACAATTGAATAATCCGCGCTTAAAGGACACTTGGGATTATAGTAGACAGAGGCTCATCGCGGGCAAGCGAGTTTGTCTATGCCTAGCAATTTCGACTACATGATCATGTGTTGATCTACCTATCATTTTGAGCTATCTATTTCAACTAAATTCCAACTATTATAATTATATACAATACAATTGCATCATCCTCTTGTTCTAAAGTAGCTAATGAGTTGTATTGATGTCGATCCTTACTTGAAAAGCTCTATTTCTTTCTTGTCTTCAATCGTTTTAAGTGTTTTGAACGTTTCCAATGCTAGAAAAATAATGACTGTATTCATCTGCAAAAACAAAACAAAACAAAACATCAAGTAGATTTTGCAACCTGTATTGCTATCGTATAATTAGGTCTTTTTTTCTTGCTGCACAGTGTTTGCCGATTTTTAATCCGTCCTTTCAGGTTTTGACGTTCTTCTTCATAGCAATATGAGAGTCGGGTGCAAGGGTAGATATCCCCTACTCCCAGAACACACCTGAGTAGTGCGGCAGAGGTACATGTAAGCACCCAGCAAACACAAAAACGTTTTAAAAACGTTTTAAATAAGTTATATTTTGGCTTTTGGTTTAGGTAAAAACGTTTTAATAACATTAAAATGTCGGGTTATATAAAGGTCATGATAACGTTTTAAAACGTTTTGTATGAAAACAAACTACAACAATATTTTTAAATGTTTTCAAAAAATGTTGTTGTAAACGTTTTTTGCCAAATATTTTGTCAATACTCAAATAACATTATGTTAAAATATTTGAACACAGCAAACACAAAAATGTTCTTAAAATGTTTTTTTCAATACATTTTAATAACATTTAAATGTCGGGTTGTACAAAGGTCATGAAAACATTTTTCAAACGTTATTGCAAATATTTTGGGCAAATATTTTTCGCAAAATATATTTTCAACCCCATTTCGTTTAGAATGTTTTTATCAAGTTTTCAAGAATGTTTTTGGAATGTTATTAAAACGGTTTTATACCCTTTATTATAACCCGACATTTAAACGTTTTCTGTAAAACATTTTTGTTTGCTGAGCAGTAGATTATCAAAAAATGTTTTTTAAGCTTATGAAACCGTTTTATACTCTTAATATACCCTTTATATAACCCGACATTTAAACGTTTTCTGATAACCTTTTATAACCTTTTGCGAATGATGTCGAAAACGCTTTGTGTTTGCTGGGCACTATATATGAGCTATTCTCAATCATGTCAAAGCATCCGTTAGCTCCCGGAAGTCCATCATAGCCCGTCTATCCCAGATTGACCGAAGTGAAAGTAGCCTACTTCAACCCAGAGGGGTCGATGATTATGTCTTAGCAGGATATGGTGTATTTCACCGGTTCAAAGAAAGAATGTAGGACGAAGAATGAATACAGGGATGATATAACAGGGGACACATTTAATTTCTTACCACGACAATAAGAAGAGCTGGTCCAACAAAGGCATATATGACACCGCGATTGATTGGTAGCCAACATCTATAACAATTAACATGTACAAAAGAAGTATGCTGTGATTTTCGTGTTCGTTAAATGAAATTAATGTATGAAGAATTAAAAACAATACACTGTTATATTACACAAAGCATATCGTAAATGTCAAATGTTACTCTTCTGTAAAATGTTGTGTATCAATATGATAATCATGTGATATCGTTTCAAGATGGCAGAGCATATATAAAATATAGACCTTCATATTTCAATATCAAATTAGCAACAGAAAAACAAGCTAGAAAAAAATAAAAGTTTTGGCTTACACATCATTTGATCCATACATACGATACCTAAAGCCAAAGGTAGTCAGTGTGATTATCATTGGAATTCCTGTAAAAATATGAAGAAAATCAAAATTAGTAATGACCAATTAGAGTATTGTTATTTTCTATTCGTCATGTGGCTGAAATACATGAACCTTAGTAATGGGTTTCCTGTGCCTCCATAACCGTTTAAAATTTCTTTGTGGTAAATGTATTAGATATGTATTTTATCTGTTGTTTGATTATTGAAATAAAGGTGCATGAATAAAAAAAAAGGTGTTTAATAACAAGTTCGCTTAAAAAAATGCGATGTTGACAGTTCAGGCACCTCAATTTTCAAGGTTTGAATTGAAGAATAACTTAAAATTTAAATCCATTAATGAAGTTGTCTTTACCCCATGCAATAGGCATACAGACATGACAGACAACAGGTTGCATCGACCATTGTATTGTCGGCTTCATTCTGATGTATAGAAACAAACCCTCCATCAACATCCACATAAACACAGCAGTGTAGACGTAGTGAAGTAGTGTTGTAACGGCTATGCAGTTTGTCTGTATAACAAACCAGAGTAAAAACAAAGGCTTAAATGAAACAATGATTTTTATAAAATGCTAGAGTGAGCAATAGCCCGGAGGAGTGACACAGGTCAAGAACTAATATAGGCATAGGCATTTATATAAATTTAAAGACAACCACATGGGCCAATCAGTGGTTCACAGTAGCTTAGTGAAGGGGTACAGGAAAGCATCAGACACGTGAAATAAGATACTTATGTACTCTGCTCTTGAAGGAGGGTGCGCCGTTGTCAGATATGCCCGTGGGCGCACTTCAATTTAAAATGGATATAGGTGTAGGGCTAACGCTTTGACAGTAAGGGTCACTCGGTGAGAGCAAAATATACCAAAAATATGGGGTCATTGGGTGAAAGCATTTTTGGCATTTGGGGAGAGCAAAATGTACAAAATATGGGGTCATTTAATAAATAAAGGTCTTCGGGTGACAGATAGAATGGAACAGTAAGGGGACTTTGGGTGACAGAGCATGTGCTCGAACAAAATGGGGTCTTTGGGTGGCAGCGATGCTAAAAATGCTTCCACGGGCAAATATGTCTCCGACTACTCCATCTGGTAGGCTATTCCAAACGTGATCTGCAGTGTGGATGATGGTCCTACCAGTAGATATGATTCTAGATACTGGTACTCTGAGAGCATGGCAAAGCATGGACAAGCTGGAGCTGGTCTTCATTGATACATGTTTCTCTTTGTTAAATTTTCAAATAATGAAAATAGACAATATTCTTTTACAATAGACTCTCACATCCTTCTCACCTTTGGAGTTGCGTCAATTTATTTATTTATTTATTTATTTATTTTCAAATAATGAAAACAGACAATATTCTTTTACAATAGACTCTCACATCCTTCTCACCTTTGGAGTTGCGTTAATACCAAACACGAACGTCAATTGACCAATGAGGACACTGAATGCTAAATTGGCGTGAACAATCACGTGAGCTTTCCTGTACATTCTGTGGAATATGACCAAAATGGTAAGAGATGAAAATATAACATGTGGGATCCGTGCATATGACCTGCCAATCGTTTTTCGTTTTTCATTTTCAACTAATCGTTTATCGTTTTCATTTCAACCAAGAAAAACAAATCACTATTATCGTTTTCCGTTCTAGGTAACACAATTTCTCTTATTCATATGTTTACGATCATACTAAAATGAAATACGAAAAACGATTGGCCGGTCATATACACGGACCGTATAGGCATAATTTCAAAGGTAATTGAATGTAAGAGGAGAAAGAAACACGCATCGCGTATAGAACATATCAAACAGTGAATTGCAGCGTCATAAAACATGCAAATATGAATAGCACCTGAAAAACATCATGCCGTGACTTCAACCTGGGAACAGGGCACATACCTTAACCAATAAACTCGAAACCACTTGTCGACTGAAAGCAGTCCTTGCACATGCACGGCACGCATATTACATAATGGCTAAAGGGGGGAAGGGTATTAACGTAATTGATAGTAAAAAAATTGAATAGTAATCATCCAATGAGCTATCAAATATTTCGAGGGCTTAGAGCCAGAAGCAGCTATGTCCATTTGTTTTCTCAATTACATGTTACTAATTTCGGCAACAAATGTACGGTTAATTATGACATCCATAATAAATGCAAGTGACTTTGGGGTATATGCATGGTCACTTGAACAGTTAGTTAGACGAAAGTGACTATGCATATACCCCAAAGTCACTTACATTTTCTTATGGAGGACAGAATTAACCGTCCATTTGTTACCGAAATGAGTAACATGTAATTGAGAAAACAAATGGACATAGCTGCTTCTGGCTATAAGCCCTCGATTTATAATATTGACTATCAAATAGCCACTTTTCTAGAACGTAATGATGGCATTAATATTTTGAGGTTTTTTTCCCTGGATTAACTTTAAATTACATGTAATAGATCATTACAAACAAACCTCAAGAATCCGTAGATCGCCAAAGTAATAATGAGGCACACGCAAGATATGGCAATACCAAGGACGGTCAGACTATCTAAAGTATAATGGTATACCAACGGGATCTATGAAATGAAATGAAATGAAATGAAATGAAATGAAATGAAATGAAATGAAATGAAATGCAATATTAACAATGCGAGAATTCTGGTTGAATAACTTTTGAATTATTTTGTGCAGATTATCATTCATCCAGGTAGTAAACAATAATAATATTTGAACTATAATCTAGTCAACTGGATTTACTATATTTGAGTGGGAAATTTTCACGTCCAATCCTAAACGCATCATCAGCCCTCCTGATCTTCTGGCGGTAAAATTTCATTGATCTGTGATAACGATGTCAACGAACATATCAAGTTCACCCAGCTTGCTTTCATAGACTGCTTTGTTTCTGTAAAAGCGACGGCAGCCTGGAAACGTCAGTATACCGTAAAGACACTTACACAGATCAGTATCTGTTGTTTGACTCGCACCACCCAATGAACCATAAACTGGGTGCAATAGGCTACGCACTTAACAGAGCAAATGAAATTCCCTCTAGTGATGACACGAAGGAACAGGAACGGGACCTTTCAAAAAGTTCTCTCTCTTTCTCTCAGACGAAATCTACCGACAAAAGCTCTGCTGCACGCACGATTAAATCGCGGTAGGAACATTACCATCCCCTATGTCTCCGGACTTTCGGAAAAACTCCGCCAGATCTAGACAAAGGGGTACCGGAGTCTTTCAAACCTAAGAACACGTTGCGTCAAGCGCTAGTCCACCCAAAGGATAAACAACCGAAGGACAAGCATAGTAACATTATTTACGCAATTTAGTGTCAAGATAAGACAGTGGATGCGAAGAACTGTATAATTATAGGGGCGCCGAAACAAACGCTCGCAAAACGTACGTATACCAGCATATAGACGAGCCAGCATCTCAATATATCAAACATTTGTTTGATAACAAGGATGTTAAAATCTTGGACAGAAAGCAGATGGTGGGGTCAAAGAAGCAATATATGTGAAACGGGAGGAGCCGTATCATAAACTTGGCTGGGGCCTACTGTTCAGCGATCAGGAAGATACCTCTCAGGTTGAACTCAAATGTGGCCTGTGATACAACAACATCCAGCTCACAAGTAAACGAACTTTTACCGTCAGAAGATCTGATGATGCATTCAGGATTGGATGTGAAAATTTCCCACTCCAAAATAATAAGTCCAGTTGACTAGATTATAGTTCAAATATTATTAACGTTACATTAGAGTTCGATGCAAAACTGTACCATACGTAAAGCTGTGGTGAATCCGTTATGTTTTGCTTTAACGGAAAAAGTTCAAGTTTTGATATATTTTCTCAAAATATCAAGAGCTATCTTAAGAACTACTGAACCAATACTAGGCTTGTTTGTACTCATTTTAAGGCATCTTTCATACTGATTCCAAATATGGTCATGAAAATTTATATTTATGAAATTTTTGAATTTAAAATTTTTTTAACAAACATGTCGTCTGCAGTCGACACCCGCGTTAAGGAGGCTGCGTACTCTCAGACATGCATGTAGTAAAAGTGCCATAACTTTGTAATTATTCACACAAGACGTATAAAAGTACAAATTTTTTAAACGGCAAGACATCAAGGAATCTGAATATAAATACAGATTTGGTGTAAAAGCGACAATTGTTAAGAAAATCACGAAAAAGTGAATTTTTGGCAATTTTGTTTTGGTACATCATAACAAACAAAAAACACTCTTTCCAAATATTTTTGTTTTATTTTTTTCTTAATCCTGAGGCTTCATTCCAAAAACGTTTTATTTTTATTTTTTTGATATTGGCCTTATTGTTTGAGATATTGACCATATAAGGCATAAAAATGAACTTTTTAAAATTCACAAACGCCTATTTGCACAAAACGATGCCTAAAATCGGAAATAGACCAAAATATAAAAAAAATAAGAAAACCGTTTCTTAAGTCCACCGTGCTTGTTACGATGAGCATAATTGCTTACCTATAGATGCTGTATTTATTGAGTTATTTTACCGAGAAAATGAACATTGAAATAATGGCCCTTGAAGTTTAAAGTGGTCACATTTTGCACTTTCATCGAAGCTCACAGGAGAATGCGGCAGTTCTCATTTTTCTACATCACATTACGTGAACATCGGGTAAATCCACAGTCTCTTGACAACTTAGAGCGAAATCCATTAATAACTTGATATTTAAATCGGGGGAAAGAAAACCCACATTTTATCAGCTAAAACGGAGCCATTTGACCACTTGAAATTAGTGTTTCCAAAGTGTATTAAAGTGTTATTTCGATTATTATTATAAAAGAGTTATAACTCACATCAATAAGTTGCCTGAGAACAACAAAACTGGTCATGTGATCGCAGGAACAAATCACGTGGAAGACTGTAACATTGACAGTGCTACACCCATCTTCAGACCAAACACTGTTTACCAAAGAAGAAAAAACTGGTTAATATCAAATTATAATGTTACTAAATTAATTTTACGTGTGAGCAAAGAAAAGGGTATGAAGTGATGATTCGAACCTGCGATCCTGAGACGCAGGCGAAGTGTTGTAATAATCGGATTAACTACCATAGCAATAGGTGAAAACTTTATTTTTGAATATCCCGCGCTGCACTGGTACGTTCACACGGTACCTCTGTATTGAACCATATCATGCTGATCACTCGCACCTGTAAGATTAGTATCTTTGAAAATACCGGTATTGTATTCAATCTATGATTGCAGGCATACATAGGTGATGAGTGCAACCTGCTGGTAGTGCAGCGCGATATATTCAAAATTGTTTTCACCTATTACGTCACTTCGCCAGCGTATAATAAATGGGTAAATATTATGATAATCCGCCTCCACGTAACGATTTTATACAGAAGGTAATGATATTAAATCATAAGACTCATCTCACCCCGAGTTATTGAAATAGTAACAAGCCGGAATCATCATTGTTGTCACTGTTGTTGTCGTGTTCTGTTGAAGATAGCAACAATATCATAAACACTGTTAGGAACAAAAAACGGTTTTAATTTTTAGGATAAAATAAAGTCTCAAATGCCGGTAAACCACCTGTATTATTATTTACCTTCCGAGAATCCGAGTAGAACAAATTTAAATCCGTGAATCAAACACTTTCTTCAAAATAACCCGGATAACAACAAATAGGGCAGATGATTAAAACATTTCGTTAATTGGCTTTATACTCGCACTGATTGGTCAAATTAAATTTATTTTTAGCAAGTCCAAGTCAGTCAGTCTGATAATAATAATAATAATAATAATAATAATAATAATAATAATAATAATAATAATCGATACAAAAATATTGCAAGAGTCGAAGCGAGTGGAAATTTTTCCAATCTCATTCAATATAATTATTCATCACAATCAAAACCATTCAATATTATAAATAGTCAAGTACAGCATAGCTTACCCTCGATACAGTGGGTAATAATGCAAGTGCCATCTCTACCCTTGCTCCGTTACGCAATGACACAAATTGACCATCTTTTCCAAACAGATTAATACTAGTTATCTTACTGCCGAATTCGTAAGACATCACATTCTTTTGCTGGCTTTGTACATTAAGATGCGATAGATTCATATTATTATGGGCAGATTTAAGGAGTCCGAGTGTCATTGATGAACCTGTAAAATACAACAGTAAGGCCATATCTGGATATCTATTATTGCATTAAACACTGAAAATCGACCCTGCCTTTATATTGCAATTTTCAATCGATTGGGGGCACGTGCCCCTATGAAGCTACGCCACTGTTAGGTGGCCATAGACAACTGTTGATCTATGATTCCATTACACATAACAAGTAAAGTAAACAGTTTAGAAGGTAAGTTCTATGGTTCTATACTGTTTCTTGATTCTTATATCAAGATGAGCAATTTGCTATCATTTTTGCCCAAATCGGAGTAATTTGAAATTTTGACTCCTGTAAAACCAAAAAAATTTCATTTTGTCTAAACATGAGTTTTTGTAGGATAACTCAATAATGATAGGTCGTAGATAGCACACTATACATTTTCTCAGTCCTTGTCATCAGACGAGTAATTTGAAGTGTTTTCAATTTACCCCTGTGTGACTTTCCTGACCTCTAGCGAAAAACGTGCCCTACAACTTGAGTCCACTACCCCCAGCCACTACCCCCTAGCAGTGATCTATACTCTGATCAGCTCGTAATAGGCGGGAATCATAATATAGAATATACACACTGCTGGGCGCAGCACCTACGCAAACTGCGCTTTGCGTATTGCGTAAATGACTCGCGCTTTTGTGAATTTACGCAAGCGTAAGTTTGGACTTTATTGGCGCAATAACAAAACCGAATAATTCCTGCCTATTACGAGCTAATCATAGTATAGAGGGTCTATCCTAACACCTCGTGGTATTAAACATTGGTTGACATGATAGGTGTTGAACTCAATCCTTAGTCAAGGCCCGCATGAGATTTAGCTCCTAGAAGTATCGCGAGGTAATCATCAATACACAACGAGTATGATACAAACTTACCATATTCTGATACATCGTCAGATATTCTTACTACGGTGGTAGAATTGCCATCACTTAATGAGTAAGTTTCACTTCCGTTGATAACCTTGAACTCTTGCAGAACTGAAAACAAAAGTTGAGGTTTTGATTAGAAACTATTCTCAAAACGCAGACAAACATGCAACACACATACACACAAACAAACAAACAAACAAACACACAAAAAGAAACAGCCGATATATAGGTACTACATATGTTAGATTTAAACGTAACGTAAGTATTGGGTGTTCCCCCCAAAAAAAAAAAAAACAGTCTAAAAAGGCTATCAAATATATTTTGGTATAAAAAGAAACCTTTAATCGTTAACCAATTATATGTATTTCAATCGGCTCAAAACTTTTGAAGACATGCCCTTTTAAAGACAATTTCTCGCCCGCTACCAAGGTACTAAGCCCATTCTATTCCTGAGATACATCGACGATATTTTGGGCATCGCGAACTGTAGAGAGGAGGATCTTCTCCAATTCATGAACTTTGTAAACACATTTCATCCCGCTCTTCAGTTTACTTGGGATATATCTACCACTCAGGTTACTTTCCTTGACATCTCCATCAGTGTTAACCAGGGCTCGTTATCTACCTCAATCCACTACAAGCCTACAGACTCACATTCATATCTCACATATTCGTCTTCTCATCCCAGATCATGTAAGGATTCTATCCCATCTTCACAGGTACTACGTTTAAGACGTTTATGCAGCGATGATGGCGATTTCAATCAGCAAACTACCAAGATGATTGATTTCTTTACTGATCGTGAGTATCCCCGCGATGTCACCACAGCAGCCGTCGAACGTTTCCAGAA
Organism: Amphiura filiformis; assembly: GCF_039555335.1. Classification (NCBI taxonomy): domain Eukaryota; kingdom Metazoa; phylum Echinodermata; class Ophiuroidea; order Amphilepidida; family Amphiuridae; genus Amphiura; species Amphiura filiformis. The sequence goes on along the minus strand of NC_092630.1, from coordinate 15,237,559 downwards.
CATCACAAGAGACGAATGTCTTCGTATCAAGCAACCCCGTAATGGTTCTAACCGTCCAGTGATGGTATTAACATACCATCCAAACACCGTACCCGTTAGCAACATCATCATCCGGAATTGGAAACTCCTTCAAGACCACCATTCTACCAATGAAATATTCCCTGAATCTCCCATGATATCATATCGTAGAGATAAGAACATTAAAGATCGGCTTGTTCACTCCTATCTCAATCCTACCGACAGCTCAGCGTGTGGCACTGTTCCATGTCATCGCCGTCGTTGCAATACCTGTAACCATATATCTGATACTAATTGTGTCAGTAGCACTTCAGGCACCTACCACATCAGAAGCGAGTTTTCTTGTACTTCTACACATGTGATTTATGCACTTGGGTGTCGACGACATCCGCATATTCTGTACATCGGTGAAACTGAACGGCGTTTGGCGGATAGGTTCACCGAACATAGACGAGACGTCCTCATACGTGACACCGCCAAACCCGTCCCTCAACATTTTAGAGGGGACAGTCATACCATCACGGACCTTACAGTTACCGCTCTCACCCAAGTGCATAATACTCACAAACGGAAAGTCGAGGAACAACGCATCATATTTAATCTTGGCACACTTCAACCCAATGGGATGAACATTCAATTTAATGTCTTCAACCTCAATATTTAACTTTTCACATTACTTTCATCTTTTGCATTTCCTTTCTTTTCTTTTCTTCTTTTCTTTACTTCTTTTCTTTTTTCTTGTCTTGTCTTCTTTTTTCTTTTCTTTTCTCTCTTTTCTTTTCTCTCTTTCTTTTCTTTTCTTTTCTTTTCTTTTCTTCTCTTTTCTTCTCTTCTCTTCTCTTCTCTTCTCTTCTCTTCTCCTCTTCTCTTCTCTTCATTTCTTTTCTTTTTTCTTGTCTTTTCTTTTCTCTTTTCTTTTCTTTTCAGGTTTCTTTTCTTTACTCTAATTTTTCTTTTCTCTTCTCTTCTTTTCTCTTTACTTTACTTTTCTTTCTTTATTTCCTTCATTTTTCTTTGCAGTAATTTTGATTTTGACCTTTTGCGTGTCTTCCCCCTTTGCGTCGCGATAGACCTCGCGCATTTCAATCTATGTTTTCACGCACGACTCCGCGCGCGACTCACGCGTTTCTGTGCTCTCCTCTTCCTTTGTTTTCCGGCACGCAAAAGGTCATCACTTGACAAAGGTCTATGACCGAAAATTCGTATTTAATTTTGCTACGCAAATAAATCTATACAAATGTGGTTTGACACCAAATATTTCTGCTCTTGGACTCTTTTACTTACCCTTTTAAAGAAATGTACCCGTTTTTCACTCTTTCCATGGATAGTAAACTTAGTGGTTGGGATAGTTCATACTGTGGAGTGGCCTGCAAGATCACCAGACCTCACAACACTTGATTTCTTCCTCTGGGATAAAGCTAGTCCAAAGCGACGTCTATGAGCGAGGACCACCAGCTAGGCTCCCAAGCTATTCGCAAACGTATTACTACTGCATTCGCAAGTATCCGTTGCATAAGAATGGATGCAATGAGGACCGTGCTGAAACCTGTATTCGCCAAGGAGACAACCAGGTAGAGGGCAAAGCAGCACAATAAACTCACTTCAGAAGAACCAAAGACAAACCAAGCAGCCCTTTTCAGGGCAACCTTTTATCCCGAAAACAGAAAATAAAAAGAAAGCAAGAAACAACACAAAGTAAGAAAGTAAGAAACATAAATAACCAAGAAAAAATTGCAAGTATAGCAAAAGAAGTCCTATCCAACATCCATATTACCCACAAATTAATAACAAAGTTATCATCGAAGATTGTTTGATCTCGTACATGCATGGTAAGTGTACTACTTTTCATTCATTGAAGTAACCAAACCCTCCTCCGTAGACAGAATGAAAACGGGTACATTTCTTTAAAAGAGCACATCTTCATAAGTGTGAGCCGATTGAAATATTGTTTTCGGTTTATCAAAGCTAACGATTAAATATATTTGATCAACTTTTCGAAATTAGGATTTTTTTTTTTTGGGGGGGGGGAGCACCCTGTTCATACACTTTAAGTACAACATATCATAAGAATTTTATTTTATTTATTTATAAACTTTACTTTCCGCACGCATTTTTCCCGGTAAAGTAATTTTGGTACCGGGTCAGCGGGACAATTACGCAATTTTCCCACTTTTTTGGCCGGTCAATCTTGCGCCCGAATAGTGCATGATAGGATCCCAGCAAACACAAAACGTTTTCGACATCATTCGCAAAAGGTTATAAAAGGTTGTCAGAAAACGTTTAAATGTCGGTTTATATAAAGGGTATATTAAGAGTATAAAACGTTTTTATAACCTTAAAAACATTTTTTGATAATCTACTGCTCAGCAAACAAAAATGTCATACAGAAAACGTTTAAATGTCGGGTTATATAAAGGGTATAAAAACGTTTTAATAACATTTCAAAAACATTCTTGAAAACTTGATACAAAACATTCTAAACAGAATGTTATTTTGGGGTTGAAAAAATATTTTGCGAAAAATGTTTGCCCAAAATAATTTCAATAACGTTTTAAAAACGTTTTTATGACCTTTATATAACCCGACATTTAAGTGTTATTAAAAGGTTTTGAGAAAAAAAAAACATTTTAAGAACATTTCTGTGTTTGCTGGGTTCAAATACTTTAACATAATGTTATTTAAGTATTGACACAATATTTGGCAAAAATGTTTGCAAAAATAGTTTACAATAACATTTTTTGAAAACATTTAAAAATATTGTTGCAGTGTGTTTTCATACAAAACGTTTTAAAAAGTTATCATGACCTTTATATAACCCGACATTTTAATGTTATTAAAACGTTTTTACCAAACCAAAAGCCAAAATATAACTTATTTAAAATGTTTTTAAAACGTTTTTGTGTTTACTGGGATATACTTACTCAAAGATTCCGTGTTGCACCAGAGAGGTAGTGGCGAGTATGCTAAATATTCCGAGGTTAAAGTATCCCAGTCCTTAATGAGTTCCACTGTTGAATACTCCTTGATCTAATAGCAAAGAAAGGTATTATCAACAACGTTTCAAAGATTTATTAAAAATATTTAGCTTTGAGATTTTTTCTTCATTACTAAGTTTACACTGATTTTCAGCACAGCAAATTCAACTAACATTCGTCGGACGCATCACATATTGGTAAAATCATAGATAGATCAAATTTAACATTTTATAACTAATTATTTAGGAAAAATTGAGTTCTGTAATTTGTTGAATTGGAAGAGCTCTATAAAAAAGAACTATATACCAATTTTCTCAGAAAAGTCAAAAATTCAAGATAGACCAGTATGTGATGCACCCGACGCCTTGTATTGTCGATGTGTGACACATACCTTCATCAGAAGTCCTATGATGTTGGGCTGGACTTGCCCTTTCGTTGACCACAACATTGTATGAAAGTCAAGTCCAACACAACATCATAGGACTTCTTCTGATGAAGACGTTTTTCGAAAACTCAAGGCTAGTTGATTTCTTAATGCTGAAAGTCAGTTTAGATTTTTAGAAATTGTTTTATCACCAGCACACCAGTATATGTACTTACATTCGAGATATTTTCATAATATGCAGTCATTTAATAATCAAAATAATGTGTATCGTCACTGGGCGGGAAAAACCTCATATGTGACCGTCCACGGCGAATGAGCCGTAAATTCCTCCACCGGTCAATTTTGTTTTATTTCGTGTTTAAAAATAAACATCATAAACTTAAAAATGGTATATCATTTGACTTCAAACGATATCCAGAAGCGGAGTTATGGTTAGTTAAACTTTGCTCCTTCAACAAAATTATAGCTTTTTCCGTTTCTATGTGTGTCTCTTTTTCCACATTGCTGGCAATAAATATCAAACAGTCATAATTGGCGGTCATTTCAAATCATCCCCAAGTCAACGAGGTTTAAGAAGGTTATCTCATTGTTAATTGTTGGTTATGCATACCTATACAAATAACCCACCACTTGAAAAGGATTTAGCAAAAGCAAACAAAGACCAGAGCTATTAAAAGTTCTATAGCCATCTAAGGTAGAAGCTTATTATCCACTTCAATAATAGGATTATTGATTGGTGTTGTGACTATCAAAATAAGACAGATGTCGCGGCAGCTTAAGTGACCGATGAATACGACCTTCGTACACATTTTACACCATAACTCAGAATACAATTTAGGGAATTTACGGCTCGTTTGTGCTGCCGGGTCACATATGTACTTTTGCCCTTGAACATGGATGAAGCAAACCATTCAATATAAAGTCTACATCTACAATGCTTTATCCATTTTCAAGGGCCAATATAGTAAATATGAGGTGTGTCCTGCATGTACTTTTGGCCCTTGAACATGGATGAAGCAACTTCTTCAATATAAAGTCTACACCTACAAGGTTTTATCCATGTTCAAGGGCCAAAAGTACATACGAGGTTTTTCCTCCCCAGTGACGGTATGCTATTTTATAGAAATATAATTACCTGTTTTTTCAAACATTTTAATTGTTCCTGTTCTGTTGATTGTTCCACAGTTTCAGTTGAATCGATCAAATGACATAAACATAATGTAAAAAACAAAAACATACCATTTATTTCGATTAAAGACCCATTCAGTAATCACAGCGAAAGTGTAAAAAAGTTTAGATTGTTATTATAAATTGCTTAAAAGTGAGGATAAGTCATTCAAATTGTCATTTGGTATTTATGTAAAAAATTGGGCAAAAAACGAAGAAAACAGCAGTATTGACAAACTTGAAGCCCCATTCAAATACATGTAGATAATTTATATACTGTCAGTATATAAATTACAGATTCGTGTAAAATGCCTTATTTTGTTTTACAGACTTGACATTTAGCATGGAATATTTTTCGCAAAATTCCAAGACTGGTCTGGAAGGTGTCTGCGTTAACCGTGAAGGGGTAAATATTAATTGTGGTGTGTCGGGAGGTGGTGCAAAATAATTGTTTGTTAGAAAATGTGCTTTCCATAAGTTTACATTATGGTGCTTATAATGTAGCAATTTGCCTAAAATGGCGGATTTTGGAAGGCGGAATTTGAGCTTTGCGGGGGATACAATTATGTACTTCATAAAATTCGTAAGAAGAAAAAGAGAGGCTATATTGACAATTTTGTTAACCTTTAAGGGGGTACTACACCCCTCGATAAATTTGACTCTATTTTTGCATTTTTCTCAAAAACTAATAACACAGTGGTAACAAAAGTTATGTATATTATAGGGGCAAGGAATCCAATTACTACACTGGAATTTCAGTCACCCAAGACAATCGGTTCGTTATTTATGATAAGAAATAAGGTACCGCAAGGATGTACCTCATTTCCTATCATATATACTGAACTGTTTGTCTCGAGTCACTGAAATTTCAGTGTAGTAATTGGATTCCTTGCCCCAATAATATACATAACTTTTGTTACCATTTTATTATTATTTTTTGAGAAAAATGCAAAAATAGTCACAATTTACCACAGGGTGTAGTACCCTTAAATGAACAATAATTACTGTTTTCGAAAAACTTACCGTCACAAGCATCGCCCTCTCCGTCATCATTCAAATCCTCTTGACTGGGATTAGCAATATAAGCACAGTTATCGCACACGTCACCTATTCCGTCATCATCGTCGTCATCTTGAAGAGGATTGGTATCACCAGGACAATTATCGCACGCATTGCCGATCCCGTCACCGTCACCATCTTCTTGGCCAGGGTTGTATTGATTAGGACACTTATCGCAGATATTTCCGATTCCATCCATATCATCATCTTCTTGGCCTGAATTAGAATTAGTTACACAATTATCACATATATCACCGATTCCATCACCATCAACATCTTCTTGACCGGTATTGTTATGATTGGGACACTTATCACACTCGTTACCGAAACCGTCGTTATCGTCATCTCCTTGGCCAGAATTGGTAACATTACGACAGTTATCGCACGCGTTCCCAACTCCGTCACCATCGTCATCGGCCTGGTCTGCGTTGGGGACCATGACGCAGTTATCACACACGTCTCCATGCCCGTCACTATCACCATCGGCCTGGTTGGCGTTGGAGTCCATGGGGCAGTTATCACAGACGTCTCCATCCCCGTCATTATCAACGTCGGATTGGTCTGCGTTGGAGTCCATGGGGCAGTTGTCGCACAAGACTCCATCCCCGTCAATATCAGAGGCTTGGTCTGCGTTGAAAATCATTGGGCAGTTATCACACGTCTCCATGCCCGTCGCTATCAGCGTCGGCCTGGTCTGCGTTGGGAACCATTGGGCAGTTGTCACACATGACTCCATCCCCGTCAATATCAGAGGCGGATTGGTCTGCGTTGGAAACCATTGGGCAGTTATCACACACGTCTCCATGCCCGTCGCTATCAGCGTCGGCCTGGCCTGCGTTGGATGTGTAGGGACAGGTGTCACACACGTCCCCATCGCCATCGTTGTCAGCGTCTGCCTGGTAGGTGTTAATGTCGATGGGACAATTGTCACACACGTCTCCATACTTGTCGTTATCAACGTCGGCCTGGTCGGCGTTGGGTATATAGGGACAGTTGTCACACACGTCGCCATCCCCGTCGTTATCTGAGTCGGCCTGGTCGGCGTTGTACATGTTGACGCAGTTGTCACACACGTCACCAAAACCGTCGCTATCAGAGTCAGTCTGGTCGGCGTTGGAATACATGGGGCAGTTGTCACACACATCCCCAACCCCGTCGCTATCAAGGTCGGCCTGATCAGCATTCGATGTGTTTTTACAGTTGTCGCATAGGTCACCTTCCCCGTCGCTATCAACATCTGTCTGTTCGGCGTTGATGTCCATGGGGCAATTGTCACAGACGTCTCCTTTACCGTCCATATCAGCGTCGGCCTGGTCTGCGTTGGAGTCCATGGGGCAGTTGTCACACACGTCACCATCTCCGTCATCATCAGTGTCATCCTGTTCTTCATTGGAGTTCATGGGGCAGTTTTCGCACACATTTCCAAATCCGTCGCTATCATAGTCCTCCTGGTCGTCATTGGCGTCCATGGGGCAGTTATCACATACGTCTCCAACTCCGTCGCTATCAGCGTCGGCCTGGTTTACATTGGTATCCACAGGGCAGTTATCACACACGTCTCCGTACTCGTCGCTGTCAGAGTTGGCCTGGTCGGTATTGGATGTAGTTGGGCAGTTATCACATACGTCTCCAATCCCGTCGCTATCAGCGTCTGCCTGGTCGGCGTTGGGTGTGTTGACACAGTTGTCACAGACGTTACCATCCCCGTCGCTATCATCGTCGGCCTGGTCGGCGTTGTCGACCAAGGGACAATTGTCACATATGTCTCCATACCTGTCGCTATCAGCGTTGGCCTGATCTGCGTTGGATGTGCTAGGGCAGTTGTCACACACGTTACCGTCGCCATCTTTATCATCATCTGCCTGGTTGGCGTTGTCTTCCATGGGGCAATTGTCACATGCATCTCCAAACCAGTCGTCATCAGTATCGGTCTGGTCGGCGTTGGATGTATTGGGGCAGTTATCACACAAATCACCATGTCTGTCGTTATCAGTATCTGTCTGGTCGGCGTTAGGTTCCACAGGACAGTTGTCACATACGTCTCCATGCCCGTCGTCATCATAGTCGACCTGGTCTGCGTTGGAGTCCACGGGGCAGTTGTCACACATATCTCCAACCGCGTCGCTATCAGCATCTGCCTGATTGGCATTTAAATGCATGGGGCAATTGTCACATACGTCTCCATCTCCATCACTATCTGCATCGTCCTGGTCGGCGTTAGATGTCTCGGGGCAGTTGTCACACACATCGCCATATCCATCGCTATCATTGTCTGCCTGGTCGGCGTTGAAATGATTGAGGCAGTTGTCACATACATCACCATCGTCGTCGCTATCAGCGTCGGCCTGGCCTGCGTTGGAGACCATGGGACAATTATCACATACGTCTCCAACCTCATCGCTATCTTCGTCGGCTTGGTCGGTGTTAGAGTCCATAGGGCAATTATCACACACGTCTCCATTCCCATCGCTATCAGCGTCGGCCTGATTGGCGTTTGATGTGTTGGGGCAATTGTCACACACGTCGCCAACCCCGTCACTATCGGACTCGGTCTGGTCTTCGTTGGAGTCCATGGGACAATTATCACATACGTTTCCATACATGTCACTATCATCGTTGGCTTGGTCAGCGTTGGATATTTGGGGACAGTTGTCACATACGTCTCCAAGCTCGTCGCTATCAGCGTCGGCCTGGGCTGCGTTGGAGGCCATGGGACAATTATCACATACATCTCCAACCTCATCGCTATCTACGTCGGATTGGTCGGCGTTGGAGTCCATAGGGCAGTTATCACACACGTTTCCATCCCCATCGCTATCAGTGTCGACCTGATCGGCGTTGGATGTATCGGGACAGTTGTCACACACGTCGCCATCCAGGTCGTTATCTGAGTCTATCTGGTCTTCGTTGTAATGCATGGGGCAGTTGTCACACACATCGCCAACCCCGTCGGTATCTGCGTCGGCCTGGTCATCATTGGATATGTTGATACAGTTGTCACATGCGTCGCCATTCCCGTCGCTATCAGCGTCTATCTGGTCGGGGTTGGAGTCAATGGGACAATTATCACATACGTCTCCCTTCTTGTCACTATCATCGTCGGCTTGGTCTGCGTTGGATATTTTGGGGCAGTTGTCACACACATCTCCACTTCCGTCGCTATCAGCGTCGGCCTGGTCTGCGTTGTAGTCCACGGGGCAGTTGTCACACACATCTCCATCTCCATCTCCATCTACGTCGGCTTGGTCGGCGTTGGAGTCCATAAGGCAGTTATCACATACGTCTCCATCCCCATCGCTGTCAGCGTCGGCCTGATTAGCGTTGGGTGTGTTGGGGCAGTTGTCACACAAGTCGCCATCATTGTCGCTATCTGAGTCGGTTTGGCCTTCGTTGGAGTCCATGGGGCAGTTGTCACACACATCTCCAACCCCATCGCTATCTACGTCGGCCTGGTCATCATTGGATATGTTCATACAGTTGTCGCATACGTCACCATCCCCGTCGCTATCAGCGTCTGCCTGGTTTGTGTTGGAGGCCATGGGACAATTATCACATACGTCTCCGTGACTGTCACTATCATTGTCGGCTTGATCTGCGTTGGATATTTTGGGGCAGTTGTCACACGCGTCTCCACTTTCGTCGCTATCAGCGTCGGCCTGGTCTGCGTTAGAATCCATAGGGCAGTTGTCACACACATCTCCAACCCCGTCACTATCTTCGTCGGCTTGGTCGGCGTTGTAGTCCATAGGGCAGTTATCACATACGTCTCCATCCCCATCCCTGCCAGCGTCGGCCTGATTGGCGTTGGATGTGTTGGGGCAGTTGTCACACGTGTCTCCTTCTCCGTCGCTATCTGAGTCAATCTGATCTGCGTTGGAGTCCAAGGGGCAGTTATCACACACATCTCCAACCCCGTCGTTATCTTCGTCGGCCTGGTTTATGTTGGAGTCCATGGGGCAGTTATCACACACGTCTCCACCGCCGTCGCTATCTGAGTTGGTCTGGTCTGCATTGGAGTCCATGGGGCAGTTGTCACACACATCTCCAACCTCGTCGCTATCTACGTCGGCCTGGTCTTCGTTGGAGTCCATGGGGCAGTTATCACACACGTCTCCACCGCCGTCGCCATCAGCGTCTGACTGGTCGGCATTGGAGTCCATGGGGCAATTGTCACATATGTCTCCATATCCGTCGCCATCAGCGTCTGCCTGGTCGGCGTTAGATGTGTGTGGACAGTTGTCACACGCGTCACCATCTCCGTCGCTATCAGCGTCGTTCTGGTTAAAATTGAAGTTCATGGGGCAATTGTCTGCTGTATCGTTTATCCTGTCTCCATCCCCATCTGTAAATCATAGATAAAGAAAATGGGTATAGTAATAATGATTGCCCTAAATAGTAAGCATGGGGGATATATAATAGGATGTGAAAGAAACATGTTAAGATATGTTCTCAAAATTATCGTCGGTCACAACACATAGTAGTGTACGGTGATTTTGGCTATTTTTTTATGATATTTGACCCAACGGTTATAAATATCAAGTTCTTCAAGTACGCCAAGTAAGAAAGCTCAACTATACCTAATTATAAGATAACTATAATTAAATAATTGACCTATGTTAACAATCCCTAAGAATTCAATATATTCCGTTTCCCAAACTGACGTACGAACAACATACGCCACTATGTGAAACGGCGAAAAACTTATTTGATGACACTTAGGCACATCAGCCGTCAATAATGTGGCGTATGCTTCAGAAACGAGCCGAAAACCCCAAATTTTCCGTTTCACATAATGACGGATGATGTAGCGTAAGGTACAAAAGCACACCGAAAGTCCGATATGCTCCGTTTCACATAATGACGTACGTGCGACTTACGCTTAAAAAACCTGCCGAAACCCCCAAATCTTCAGTTTCACATAGTGGCGTATAAGTTTAGAGCTAGATATATCCTATAAAAGTTATTCCTTTTACACTATTTAAAGCCATATTATAACATTTCCAGAAGAAATAGAATTGTGTTTTTTGGTACAAAATGTTACACTGTCAGATATGTCCTCTTTTAATTTGGGCACAAACAGACGAGGCAATACAAAGAAAATCGCTATTTAATACCAGCGCATATGTCGTCAATGCGAGCCACTCATTCGAGCGTGAGTCGTGTCGGCTCTTTTAATATGTCACGGCTGCCCGCACGCGGATGTCTACGTACTGTGTTATGCACATTGTATTCGCATTCGATTAATATTTCCATCGTAAAACGACGGTTCCTGCGGTTTATTCAAAATCTCGAATTTCGACTAAACTACATAGCACCTAAAATCTTGATTTTTGCAGGGTATATTAGTTTACTAAAATACATAACAATCGTGTAAAAAAACCCAGAATTTTGGAACATATTGTTACGAGTCGCTTAATGACTCAAGGCCAAACCAAAGCACCTTTTGCTGCAACATTATTATCCTTCGTAATGTCATGGCGTAGAGTGTATGAATTCTATCAACAGACTAGTTTGCAAGAGGTCATATCCATGGACACAAGTAACGAAGCGTATACATTAATAATTAGAATATAAAGGCGAAGGCGATGAATAAATGAAAAACACGATGATCAAGGACCTTTCCAAATCAAAAACTCCGTAACCTGGCAACGAAATAGTACACAACATACGCGGTGTCGCAAAACACACCTAGCGCAAGTTTGACCCAAAACAGCAGGTGGTGAAATAGGTTATGGAGAAAAAAATGAATAGGCCTAAACATACCATATCAAACATTACTTTTTCTTAACATGCTTAACACGGCTATGACGACATTTGCTTATCAGCTCACTTCTTTTGTTGAGCGAGATTCTTGGATTATTCATTTTTGAGTTTAAGGACTCCAAACAAAGGTTACAAATTCCTGATTTTCTCATTTTGGTGTTGGATTTTTGGACTATTAAATATCCCAACTGATGTTGAATATTTCATCTTTGTGTTTAAGCCCCCAAACATATTTCGATAGTTCTGTCTCCTTTTTGTATTTTTCTAGCCGAAAAGACTTAGTGTGATTGTTGTACCTTTCCTTAAATGCTAAGCCAATGTATTACTCTGATTTATTGTCTGAGTTTACTGTGGCTTTATAAACTATAGCTTGAGATAAGCACTTTCCACTGAGAGGGCAGCTGTCCTTTTTCCTACAATTACACTCTTTTTCGGGTGGCTTATCGGCGTTACGTCTGATTTGCGCGTTGCGGGACTTCATGATCGCGCCTATATTTCTCGTACAACTATAATTTACTTTCACGCTGTTCATGTTGAATATTTGAAACAGTTTGCTCCCTCTTGGAAAATGCTTATTTATAAGGCGTATAAAGGTACCTCCTACGTTTGTTTTAACGTTCTAAATTGTTTTAAGTTGACAACATGATACACGGCTGGATTTAGGGACTATGCACTCCAGCACATGTTAATGACGCAAAGACAGTTGTGGATAAAGCCATGCATCATGCAGTTATTGTTAACTACATGTATGCATACAACACAGGGGCATTCACAATAGGCAATTGAACCCTACTGGTATTGTAGACATAGGAGATGAACTAGTTAGTGTCATATATGAAAAAGTATAAAAGCTATGATTTTAGTACTTTCTCTATGTTTCAATTACTTATTCTTTTCAAAATATCTGAATTTTCAACCCGGGCCAAGGTAAGAACGGGGGACCATACATTTGTATGAAATATATCATCTATATCCAAACTCCCGTGTTATTCCAATGCACATTTTGCACATTTCACCGGGCCGCCCTGGCTTGATCACATTTACAAGAGAGGTGTCACGAAACCGTAATAGGTACAAATTTAGTACTTTGTTTTGTTTGTTTATTTCTTCTTTATACTGGGTCCATATTCAGGGGAAAATTTAAGTATTCCCCTGTTCTTCCATATGGCCCTTTCTGTCAATCAAGTATGGTTTATTCTCTACATGTCAATCTTTAATCATTAGCATAGTCCTTATAATAACGGTGGACCGCCTTGATGAGTAAATGAAAGCAAACCAGTGAAAAATACCCCCAAAACTCAGTCAGTGGATTAATATTATCACGTGGTAATAAATTTGGACAATTGATTATTATAATGGTTTAGTACTGCATATCTCGGTTTAATCTTCACTAAGCGGGTTTATGGCTGGAAAGGTCACGGTGAATTTGCCGTGGACATAAGTGCACTATGGATCACAAACGTGTAAAACGACAAGTAATGCAACCAGTTTATAATTTCCTTGCTCCTTTCACAGAAAAGGTATTTATAGTACAATGCGTTGTGTCACTCTAGCTGAGAGCGTAGCCTAAGTCTACGGACTCCAAGAATGGCATTCATACACAAATGAACAAACACAAAGGAGGGTAGTGTCCTCCGTGGCCAGTTTACTTTCGATCGGAGCGGAACCAAATTGGCTGCGGAGGAGACGGGCCATTTTGTCATGCAAATGAGATAATGTCACCGGCCTGGTTAATTAAGTTTAATAGTTTAATCCTTTAACTTCAATTTCAAATGGAATCGGTCTACTGTGTACTGACTATGTTATCAGTAGCATATCCTTCAAATGTGTTATTCTCGGAAATATATTTTGCATCTTTCCTGCACGCACGCCACTATGTGTTGCGACCGACGAAATGTAGAATACGAAACAGTTTGTATCGGTGTTTCTAAATATTTTAGCAATATGTTGCTTTTTAAAATCATTTTCTTTAATGTTGATTTTAAAATTTTTACTCTGAACCTGTAACATGAATAGAAAACTTTAAGAACATATATTCATTTATGTAAAATAATTTCAACAATATATTTTCATATATTTTTTTTTTATGTTAACAATATTTTTTTTGGAAATTATCTCGAGTTTTTAAAATTATCCCGAGATAATAAAATTATCTCGAGATAATAAAATTATCCCGAGATTATTTCTCGAGATAATAAAATTATCCCGAGATAATAAAATTATCTCGAGATATTAAAATTATCCCGAGATAGTAAAATTATCTCGATATAATAAAAATATTCCGAGATAATAAAATTATCCCGGATAATAAAATTATCCAGAGATCTTTTTCTACCACAAGCTGTTCACATACATAGCAAGATCTGTGACTCAGCTAAGTGCAAGGACAACAGTGGCGTAGCCAGGACAGAGGAGGGGGCAAGGGGAATGCGATTTTTAAGGGGAGCAAACTTTGACTTCTAACCCATATCTCTTGACCCAGCGGCTGACAGTAAAATTGTTCACTTGATTGTTGGGAGTAGCCTTCTTTTCTTTTATCTGCGAATATTTTTCTGTCCTTTCTTTCGAGGTACTAGGCCCGCATGATTATATAGGCTCGATTAGCCTGGCTTGAGCACTTTGTTTGAACCTTTTGTTTGAAAGTGTGTCTCCAAACGGCCGCGACCGTTTAAACAACAAAACAAAGAAACAAACCAAGAAACAAACAAACCCCACCCAGGACATGGAAGACGACTGCATCAAGCTGTCTTTACGGCACTCCAGCCGGCAGCACGCGGGGGCAACTACCGGGCCGTTCCCCGTACGTACGATGCCTATCATGTGTATGCTCGCTCGAATACTCTCGCGTGAAACTGGTGCTATGCTCTGAAATAACCCTGCTGTCCAATTTGCTTCGTAACTTTACTTTTAGTTGTCCAGTGTTGGTTGAAATAAAACCTCATGCTAAATCTAATTTTTAATTTTCAGGTCTTAAAATTTAAAATTGGGCCACAATAGAGCATTTTGGGGGGGGGGGGGGGAATTTTGCATGAAATTTGGAAAGAAAATGTGTGACATTTTTGGGCCCGGTTTTATCCCTTTGTACTTCTGGTGAAAATAAAAGGCTGTATATTGTGAGTATTGTCATTTCATTTCGGCAACGTTTACCTCCGAAGTGTAATTTCCTGGTTTTTTTAAGTTCCCGGTCTGCGCATGCGCGGTGCATTTGCAACAGTCTCCTAATCAGATGTACGCACACCTGACAGTACGGGCGTCTATTAAAAACGACTGTACATTTGTGTGATTGACATGGCCTTGTTAAAGAGATAAAGATCCCGGGATAATTTTATTATCTCGGGATAATTTTTTTATCTCGAGATAATTTTATTATCTCGAGATCTTATCTCGGGATAATTTTTACGGCACTCCAGCCGGCAGCCCGCGGGGGCAACTACCGGGCCGTTCCCTTTACGTACGATGCCTATCATGTGCATGCTCGCTCGATTACTCTCGCGTGAAACTGGTGCTATGCTCTGAAATAACCCTGCTGTCCAATTTGCTTCGTAACTTTACTTTTAGTTGTCCAGTGTTGGTTGAAATAAAACCTCATGCTAAAACTAATTTTTTAATTTTCAGGTCTTAAAATTTAAAATTGCGGCCACAATAGAGCATTTTTTGGGGGGAAATTTTGCATGAAATTTGGAAAGAAAATTTGTGACATTTTTGGGCCCGGTTTTATCCCATTGTACTTCTGGTGAAAATAAAAGGCTGTATATTGTGAGTATTTTCATTTCATTTCGGCAACGTTTACCTCCGAAGTGTAATTTCCTGTTTTTTTTAAAGTTCCCGGTCTGCGCATGCGCGGTGCATTTGCAACAGTCTCCTAATCAGATTTTATTATCTCGAGATAATTTTATTATCTCGAGATCTTATCTCGGGATAATTTTATTATCTCGAGATAATTTTAATATTTTGAGATATTATCTCGGAATAATTTTATTATCTCGGGATAATTGTATTATCTCGGAATAATTGTATTATCTCGGAATAATTTTATTATCTCGAGATAATTTTATTATCTCGAGATAATTTCCGAAAAATATTTTTAACATCCCAAAAAAATATTTTTACCATGTCACTTCAGGGGCTCCGTATATATTCATTTCGGCAACGTACCTCCGAAGTGTAATTTCCTGTTTTTTTCAATGACCATTGAAACATTATTTGCGGAATGTTACCGAAATATTGGATAAGTTTAGCAAGTAAATGTGCATAATGTGTACGTAAAATGTAGAATGTCGGAAGAAACGTGTTATTTTTTGCAATGTTACAAATCATTGTGGTTTACATTTGGTGAAATACAATATAATGTTGCTATAACAAGTTGAAGCAAAAACAACATCTTGAGAACATTTCTTGATACATCTGTAAATGATGATAAAATATGAGCAGCTTTAATATCTAAAATTTTCAAATCAATGAAAATTTGTTAATATTGATGTTCTAAAGACACAAAACTATAAACAATTTTCTCAATTTTTTGAATTGTGAGCTTAAACTACTTTTATACCTTAAAATATCTTGAATTTTGGTCTTCTTTTACCCAGATTTTTAAAACGAAGAAAAAAATTATAATATTCTAAAAGACTGATATTAATGATGCCATGTAGCCAATACTATATGTGTTAAGTGTTAGTTATTAACAGGTATAGCTCTATTCGTAATATAGCATGCATGATGGATTAATCATACTAATTGCACTTATTTTGAACAATGGAGGTTTTTAAATATTCTTTTGTAAGAATCCACTTTATGAAATATTACAGTATTAATATGGGTTCATTTGTTAACCTATACAGTCATATTAATCTCCTCAATTGCATCATCTTATATCGAATATGGTAGGTTTTGACGACATAAATTATTTTTTTATCAATATAGCAAGGCGAATTAAGTGTTATAATGACCGTCAAATAAACGAAACGAAAAGAAGGAAAGGAAATGACAAAAAAATAAGAAAGAAAGACAGACAGACAGACAGACAGACAGAAAGAAAGAAAGAAAGAAAGAAAGAAAGAAAGAAAGAATGAATGAATGAATGAATGAATGAATGAATGAATGAATGAAAGAAAGAATGAATGAATGAAAGAAAGAATGAATGAATGAATGAATGAATGAATGAAAATGAAAGAAAGAAAGAAAGAAAGAAAGAAAGAAAGAAAGAATGAATGAATGAATGAATGAATGAATGAAAGAAAGAAAGAAAGAAAGATAGAAAGAAAGAAAGAAAGAAAGGAAGGTAAAAAGAAAGAAAGAAAGAAAATAAAGAAAGAAAGAATGAAAGAAAGAAAGAATTTTTTACGCTACATATCACTTGTAAAAAGGAGCTTTTAAGGTTAATGTAAATAGTTGCACAGCATCGCATATCAAATGTGGACTGCATATAAACACATCACATGAAGTAATATTTGGAGATAATTACTCAAAATATATACTTACATTTTTAAACTGGAATAACAAAAAAAAAAGTTTTGTTTTGCAAATTTTGATGCTTCATTTGTCTCTGTATAACACTAGCGGATTGCCCTTTTCATGTTCAGCGTGTCAAGAACGCTTAAATGACCTTTCAGTGATTTTGGTCAACCGGAGAATCGTAAAAAACTAGTGGTTAAGTCAAAAGCCGTACATTAACGACAAAATTAGACATGTTACATTACATGACTCTGTAATTTCTATACTTAAGGCTGATTATAACCCTGGAATTATGGAAACTGTCGGGCTTCGTAACTGCTAAATAATGTTGGTCTAAAGTATATAAAAGTATACACTTGATAAATTCATCTGTGAGGTCAAATGTGGGCCAAAATGCTCATTTTTGGCCCAACATCCCCCGCCCAAATTTCATTCAACGTAACCAAAAAATTATTGGGCCACAATTTTTTTTAAATTAATTTTTAAACACTAGATAAATACCTAGGATTTTTTTTTTTTTTTTTTTACCAACTTCACCAAAACTATTTGAAATTTGGGCGAAAATCAAGCATTTTTGGACCAAGAACTTTGTTATTACGTTGAACGAAAAAATTTCGGCCAAAAAAACGTTCACTGACTTTTTGAAATAGTTACCAATCCTTTTTGGTTGTACTTGGTTCGGATGGTTCCCTATTTTGTAAAATGTATTAAAGAAAACAATCCTACTTACCCTGACTGGCTACCTTTCGTACTATCAAAATCCATATTGACACCCAAAGAAACATTCGGCAACTCCACAATTTGCCCATTGTTTTTGTTTTCAATCTCCTCTCAAAATGAATACATGTCCACCATCTCACCTAGTAGCAACTTATTTTTCAGTATGATCGTGTAAGTATCTCAATGATGTGTGATCCTTTCACTCAGCCACCGTCTTGCACATTTTTTTCTTACCTTGAGGGGTTACCATGATAACCGTCCTTTGGTCAGATGATGGTGGATACGATATCGTCATTTTTGACGTCGCCATTGGATTAACACATAATCATGAAATCTTCACGAACAATTCTAAATTTGTTATGTGGTGTCAAAGCAAAATTATCTTACTCCAAAACCGTCGGGGTACGACAAAGTACCCCACTATAAGTATGTTAATTTTCCATTTGTAATTGCTAACCGTGTATTTTGAATGGGGCTGTATCTTCGCCAGCCTCGTACGTCACGTGTCGCGTGACCTATACCACCTGCTTTGGTGTGATTAAATGAATGTGCATTATTTTATTTATTTCTACATGCAACTCTAGATATTGTGTATAATATATGAATTACTATGATGGATGTTTTATAATTACCAGTATGCGTTATTACCAGTGATGAAGTGTAATAAAATAACAATAATTACTGTGTTTTTCATGACATGACAATATGTACATAATATACACTGTAAAAAATAACAGTGAAATTTACGGTAAAATACTGTAAAAAAAGGCTAATTATTTACAGTATTTGGCTGTAATTGATAAAAACAGGCAAATACTGTATTTTTTAGTTTAAATTATCTAGGCCTATCAAAGCTGAAATTAAAATTGGAGTTATAAATCAACGTTTAAGCAATATCAATATCATCACTACACTGTAAGAATGGTCACTTATGCGATTAAGTACTAAATATCACGTGACTAAATTTTACAGTAAAAGTGTGTGCAGCCAATCTGCCAACAGAAACCTGTAAAATTTACAGTATCCTGTAAAAAAGATGAACTGTATTTTCTTGACAGGAAACTGTAAATTTTACAGTTAGGCGATGTAAAAAAACTGTTCTATGGGAAGGGTGGACTTTTGAAGTCAGTCAGCATTTTTTATCCTAAACTTTTTATCTCAAGCTCTAAAATAACTCGCCAAATATACCTATTTTATAGCATTTTGAGTGTGTTCATTTTTACAGGATACTGTAAATTTTACAGGGTTTTGTTGGCAGATTGGCTGCACACACTTTTACTGTAAAATGTACAAGATTTTTTTACAGTGTACGGCCTGCTTGTTATGTACAATATGCTGTGTTTCATGTTGCTTTATAGTCCAGTATATACCGGGGTTTAATGTGCATTTTGTTACGTAGCTGGTTGATACAGTGCACGATTTAGGAAATGGATAAAGTGCTGTATTTCCAAACACAGCAAAATAATAAACAACACAGTCCTAAAATAGAAAACATAAGTATTAAAAAACAACAACACAGCACTATAATAGAAAACACAAAAATTAAAAAATCGACCCTGTATCTATAATATATGCACTATAATATAAAAGATAAGAATTGAATTTTCAAACACAGCACCAACACACATCACTCGCATTATAAAACATAAGAATTAAAAATGCCAAGATGTATTTCCAAACACAGCACCAAAACACAGCACTATTATAGAAAACATAAGACTTTAAAAAAATCCATGCTGTATTTACAAACACAGCACTATAATATAACAAAAACACAGCACTATTATAGAAAACATAAGAATTAAAAAAATCCATGCTGTATTTCCAAACACAGCAATATATTAATATATATAAAACATACGAATGAAAAATTCCAAGATGTATTTACAAACGCAACATCAAAGGATAGCACTGTAATAAAACATAACAATTGAAAATTCCCTGCTGTATTTTTCCAAACACAGCACCGTCCAAAACACAGCACTATAAAATAAAACATAAGAATTAAGAAATTCATGCTGTATTTCCAAACACAGTATCAAAACACAGCACTATAATATTACAAATTATAAGAATGAAAAGTTCCAAGATGTATTTCCAAACACAGCATGCACCAAAACATAGCATTGTAATATAAAGCATAACAATCAAAAAGTCCATGCTGTATTTGTTTCAAACACAGCACCAAACACAGCACTATACAGCATAATATTTTGTTATGTTTTCTATTATAGTCACAGCATTGACCAAGAAGATACATGACTTCTCGTTAGAAGCATGCGACGTCGCATTACAGAAGTGAAAAGACTGATGGAGGGCACATCAGTTGAAAGATAGTAAACTGCATTTGACATGACTGAGAGTAAAGAATGAATCCATGAAAACAAGGGTAGCATGACATTGAAATAAGCAGGTTCAATAAAAAAAGTTATCATTGTGTAAAAGAAAAAGAAATAGTTGTCTCTGAAATGAATTTATAGCGTGTGTATTGGATTTGCATCCAACCCTGTCTAGTATGTGCAATTGAAGACCTGGGCCGATATTCATAAAGCCTTGCTAAATTAGCAACCAACTAGTGCTTAGCAAGATGCTAAATCCACTAGTTGATAGCTACGTAGCAATCAACTAATTTCTTATTCATAAAACCTTGCTAAACACTTTGCTAACTAGCTATCAACTAGAAATATTTAGCTGATAACTTATTTGGGTGTTTTGGGTGCTATGGCCTTCAACAGTTGTGTAACATCTAATACAATAGGCTTATATAATACATGTCTATTATACTTGAGCTCTGAACCACAGTCAAAATGATCAAAATGTAATGACTCATTGCTGATGGTCTTCATTGAGATTTCGTTAATGAAATTACATGTGTATTTTGTAAGCTATATAGGCCTACAAGGTTGTTACGGCAAATCATAACAAAATGTCCACCATGAGTAAGCCTTCAAATAAGCGTCCGAGAAAGAACAACTTCTCGGAAGTTGAAGCTCTATTTCTTAGCGATAAATATGAAGAATTTAAGTCAATAATTGATGCAAAGCAAGCAGCAAGTTTAAAGTGTTATGTATCTTTAATGTGCCGATTAAATTAATATCAATTATAATCGGCTCACTTTTTGAAACTTGAAAAAGATACTGATTTAAACTTTGTCATAATGCAAATGTTAGCATTAACATTAATTAATATTAATGTTATTATATATTATTTATTAATATTTAATATTAAATTTTAATATAATATTTAATATTAATTATTAATATAATTAATATTAATAATATTATTAATTAATATAATTATATATTAATATTTAGCAAGTTTAAAAGCCCCACCTCGGCTCACTTTTTGAAACTTGGTCCCATTTGTAAAAGATACTGATTTAATCTTTGTCATAATTATTAGCTTAAAACATTTTCAGAAGTGTTATGTATCTTTAATGTGCCGATGCGATATTAAGTTGTTAGCATTTTGGAACGATCAGAAAGGTTATTATGTTGTTCTTGGCCAATATCCTATATATGTTTTGTTTTATAATAATTATTAAGTTCATGACCAATGATTGAATTAAACGAATAACAAGTAGGCATGTTAATGGCAATGATGCTATTGTTTAAACGTTAAAAACACCGATTTGCTGTTGATATTCAAAATGGGACCAAGTTTCAAAAAGTGAGCCGAGGTGGGGGCTTTTTAAACTTGCTGCTTTCTTTAATATATTAATAATATTATTTAATAATATTAATATTATTACTGCATATTATATATTAATTAATATTATTAATTAATATTAATATTAATTAATGTTAATATTAATAATATGCAGTTTATATTAAAATATCAATTATTAAGTTGTTAGCATTTGCATTAATATGCAAATGCTTAATATTATTAATATTAATATTAATTTATAATTATTTTAAGCAAATATTAATATTAATATTATGCAAATGCAGACTGACTAGTTGTCAACTAGTGACTTAGCGCTGCCCCAGATCAACTCTAAGTTTTGGCAAAATTTTAGAATGTTGCTCACTCTAACTGGGTTTTATGAATAAGAATTAGCAATCAGCTAGGCTTAGCAGCTTGCTAAAGTCAATTTTAGCTGTCAACTAGGCCTAGCGTGGTTTTATGAATATCAGCCCTGAGTGCCTAAATTTGGGTATATTTTGAGATTTATCATTTAAAGTTTTCAAAATATAGTAGCAAAAGAATGGAGCAAGGTATGAAAATAAAATATAGTATGCATATTGGAAATGTCTTTAACAATGTTTTGGCCCAGTCATTTGTTCTTGATGGTTGCAGACATGGAGCTATTAAAGATGGAGAGGCAATAGATTATGTAACGCATTGTAAACTTGTGCCGATTTGAAATCTGACAAGCTATTCACCGAAAGGTACCTTTTGTTTGGGACAAAGGGCTTCCGCCATTAAATCGGTAAGCTGACCCGACAGTGTATTAACGCTGTACCTAGCAGACTACTGTCAATAAGTGATCAAACGAAAGTCGCGTGAAAGCGCCTACTATAACGAAAAGTACCTTTTCTTGTCATACCACTCAAGGGTGTGATTGAGTAGCCGTAAGCACAAAAGGCACACATTAGCAGCTGATGTACAGTTCTTTGTCACCCTACTGAATTTAGGTGCTTCATTTAAATAAATTGAATGCGCTTGCTGAATGATTACACATCAAGGCTGCCATGTCTGCATGTCTATAGTACTGTATAATGGTAATAGCTACGTATACATGTAACATATAATAAGTATATCGGTATAGGCCTATATAAAAGTTGTTTCACAAATTGACATTTTATTTTATTTAAAGAAGGAGAATGTCATAAACAGTGGCGTACTGAAGGGGGGGCAGCTTTTCTGTGAGAGGTCTTGGGAGGGGATGAGGGGTGGAGGAGGGGATATGAACAATGAGAGGGGACTGGAGGAAGAGAGAAAGAGGAAGAAATGAAGAGAAATAAATAAATAGATGTAAATAAATAGAAAGGTAAGGAAAATGATAGGAATGAGAGGGGACCAAAAGTAAGAGGAGATGGAGAAGGGAAGGGTGATAAGAAGAGGGAGTGATACTTTAGCAAGGAAAGAATAAGTACAGAGAAAGGAAAGGAAAGGAATGACAAATAAATTTAGGCCTTATAATAATTATTATAGAAACTAAACACAGCCCACCCCCACATAGGCCTAACACTAACAGCACTATAGGCAGCCATTCGATGATGTCAATGCATTTATGCGTTACGTATTTAAAACGCCCAGTCAGATGTATTTTACACCTGCCAAGCACAAGTCACCCAATTTCGAAAATTGGACGTTGAATGTACACTCTCATGAATATTGATTGGCAACATTTTCCAATATGTCAGCGCTCAAATCGGACACAATAGAACAATAGACCATTTCAGTGCGTTGGTTGCAGATGTAAGCACTTTTACAGCTCGGATCCATAGAAATTAGTATTATTAGCTTTTATAACACCAGGTACGATAAAACACCATAATATCACATATCACATATACTAGTAAGCCTATCTCTACAAAAGCACATGTAGTACTATGGTTTTGTAATGTTAAAAAGGTTTCTGAGCTGCAGAGTTACTATGTCAGTGTATATAGATAGATACATAGAGAATTTTTTCGAAGATTATTTGCCTTTACCTTATAAATTAATTTCTACTTACCTAAACAGCTGATTTTGTTACTTAAAATTAGTTTCGATATATCTTAAAAATAAATTGTATATTAAAGGCGCATTCTGTGATTTCCTCATCTGGGGGATCGTAAAAATCATCAAATGTAGATTTCGGCACTTTTGTTGGTGTCATAGATGTGCAAACATAGTCTGCACATAGGTTAAGCCGAAAGCCGTTATCAAAGACAAAATGTAATTTTTCATGAATTTGCAATTTCTGTAGAGAAATTAGCTACATCTATTTGAATGGGGTTTCAACTTTGTCAATACTGCTGTTTTTCTCGTTTTTCATTTGAAGAATACGTAATGCAATTTTAATGACTTATCCTTCTCTTTTAAGCAATTTATACACAATTTTATACACAAAATCGGATAGCGACGTTTGCCTAGTATTTTTATGGGACATGAAAGTACATCAGACACGTCAAATAAATTGCATTCTGATTACGAGGAAATGACATTCTGATATCAAATAAAATGATTTTATGGAAAATTATTGAAAATTGACATTTTTGACATTTAATAGTCTTCGAAGTAAACTTTATGAATATAATGATATGTACTATGTAGCTGGGAGGAAAAGCCGTCCATCAATTGAAAAGTATGACCTTTCGTATTGAAGATACGCATTTTTTTCCAGAAAGACCTAAACAGTTTTGATGTTTTGGAGAAAAAAGGCATATCTTTATTACAGGGTGTCCCAAAAAGTCAGAACCCTCTTTTTTTCCTATGTTAGATAGGATAATCAAATATATGTTGGTATGTTAAGAAACCTTTATTGGTTAAATGAACCGAAAAAAATATTTCAATCGGCTCACAACTTTTGAAGATGTGTCCCCCCCCCCAAAAAAAAAAAGAGGCCCCTCATTAAGGTTACACGAAGAAACGTATAAAAAACGTATAAAAGACGTATAAAGTTGTTCTCTAAAACCGCATTTTCTCAGCAATCAAATATCGCAGTGAGTCAAATGTTGGTGCATGGATGTATCTTTACATTGTTTTTGTGTGTTTATACAAATTTTAGAATCCGTTTGAAAATCCTTCGTTTAAATCATTTTACGCACCATGTTCAAAAGATCAAAAACGCGTTCCATGCAGTTTTTTTCAAATGTTCGCTCCGTATAAAACCACGCCGAGTGATTATTTTCTCTTTTTTTGTATTGTACTACAAATCGACCAAAGAAATAATGTTGCCATGGGGAACAACAAATTACAGTACCGATTAAATTTTATTAGCCCGTTTTTGGGAACAATTTTCGAGAATCTTGTACCACAAAACACTGTTTTGTTACATTATCGATATCTGGATTACGGGACGTTAATTCAGACATCTGAATACCTACATTATTTCTCAACATTCTACCAATTGCTATCCCATTTGATGTTCACTCCAAATTGAAGCTAGTATTGCAAAAAACGAGGTTTTTCCTCCATCAGTACGTTCAAAATTTCAGCGCCGACATGCGTGTTTATTCTAAGAGCCATTGTGCGGACGCGATTGTAATCACGTAATTGCATCCAGTTATAGTTATATATCCGCTTCGGGAACAAGCAATTGCGTAAGCTGATGTATGGCCGAGTGGATAGAGCGTTGGACTGGGGATCTGTTATGAAACATTTTTGTTGGTTCGAGTCCCCGTGTGGCTGAATTTTCTTTTCTTTTTTTCTCTTTTCTCATTTTTACTTCCTTTCTTTCCTCTTTTCTTTCTCTTTTTTCATTTTTTTTTTCATTTCTTTCTTTCTTTCTTTCTTTTCGTTCTTTTTCTTTTCTTTCTCTCTCTTTCTCTTTCTTTCTCTCTCTTTCTTTCTCTTTTTCACTTTTTCTTTATTCTTTCTTGCTCCTTTCTTTTTAGTTTTATTTGATTGATTTGCTGACTGCAGTGAATCGTGATTGATTGTTTTTCACTTTATATAATTCAGAAATTTGTAGGCCTGCTAAGTCTGTCTTGTTGAATATTCTTCCCAAATTCGACTTGCAAATAATTGCTTTTTGATATTGTTGTTGATGTTATTGTTGTACCCTATTACATTGTAATCAGGGGAATAGCAGCATTGATTTATCAAGGCTATAATTCAAAATCAACCAATTTTCCAGGGCGTAGCTTGACGAAGTGCCCCAAATCAATTTTAAAATTGATAAAATCCTTATGAAAATTGCCGAAAACGGCTTGTGACCCCCCGGCATCCGACTCGGCATGCCGCCCCTCATGACACCCCCCCACCCCCGACACACGAGCTCCGGGCATCGGCACGAGCTAAGCCAAGTTTCATAGCCTTTTCATGTCTTGACCGTGGATCGATATTCTATTATAAGTAGGCCTACGTCCCGGTACGCTTGTGCATTTTCTGCATGGCTGTTTCTGTTATGAACTTACGCCCCTCTGAAATCAAGCGCATGAAAAACTCTCGGCTAACCGTAAGCCCTCTTTTTCTCCTATTTCTGAAAACTTAATCAAATATATTTTGGTATGTAATAAAACCTTGAGTCGTTAGCTTTAACAAACCAAAACAATTTTATCAATCGGTTCACAACTTTTGAAGATATGCTCTTTTTAAGAAATGTACCTGTTTTTCACTCTGTCTACGGATGTTTGGCTACGTCAAAGATTGAAAAGGAGTACACGTACCATGTATGAATATCAAAACATTCCTCAACGATAACTGTATAAAATAACAACTTTATTTAGGGTATGGGCTTTACCGATGTACTTATGGGCTATGGATTTTGTTAAGTGTCATTAGCTTGTCGGCAAAATGGATGTGGGATGGGACTTTTTAGCTATACTTGCAATTACTCTTTTTCTTTGTTTTATTTATGCCTTTTGGTTTTATAAATGTATCTTACTTTCTTACTTTGTTATTTCTTACTTTTTTATTTAGTACGTAAGTCATGGGGGGGGGGGGACTAAAAGGTGTTTTGGGGACACCCTGTATGAAAGGTGGGGTGGGGTGGTAGGGTTTTCGAGCTGAGCGATCACTGTGGGATCATAGACATACCACCTAGACCTATGAGTACCCATACCTTACCACAGCGGGAGGTAAACCCCCGTATCCAAGGTGATTTTGACGGATTGAAGGGGTTACTAAGCGCGGAAAAATGAGAATAAACGATAGGAATTTTTTATTTTGACTATCCTCTACCTTGTGATAGACGACAGGCAGGTCCAATATTTTGAGTAGTGGATGCCGGCGCAGCCGGTATCCACTACGATAAAAATATTTTGATAACTGTAAACTATTTTTTAAAGCAAAAATTAAATTACCGTCATAAAAACTCCCCTTTTTCTAAAATGAACGAAACTTGTTCACATCTTTTGTTGCGCGTACTGCTAGCGCGTGCGAGTATTCCGCACTGCGTCTACGCATACAACGAGATACATTCACGCACCTCTATGAGCATAGACATACCACCTAGACCTATTACTGCCCATCCCTTACCACAGCGGGAGGTGAAGCCACGTATCCAAGGTGATTTTGGTCGGGTGGTCGGACGCGGAGAAATAAGCGTTCATGTCTGGAGAGAAAACGCGCTCGTTTGCGTGATTGTTGCGCCATTATCGCTCGCGTCAAATGCAATAATGTTCCGTAGACGCGAACATGTTTGCTTGCTTGCGTCCGGGTATGCGTCCTTGTCAAAGTCGTTGCTAAGCAGTGTCGGCTTCACTACGCGAACCAAAGTCATAGGTCTAGGTACTTGTTTGTCTGGGTCTATGAGCGTGTTACGCGTTATCAACACTCACTGATGACGCGGGGTCGTCTACAGCCTGATAGACGACACCCAAAATCATGCGATTGTCCAATCAGATTATGTGTCTACGTAATAGACCACTCCCACTGACTAAGAATATCGCATACATGCCTGACGCGCTCGTTTGCGTAATTGCTGCGCCGTTATCGCCCGCGTCAAATGCAACATTATTCTGCTTTTGTTTCACATTAGGTGGGGAAGTACGCGCGGCCGCGCATTGAATTAGACTGATTTGATTTGAAGGGAAAATATAAAGAAAAAGACTGCTTCGCTGTCTACGTGAGGCCCCGTGTACATATTTGTGATAACTCTAGTAATCAGAAGGATCTCTAACTACAATACCTATTTATGTTATTTTTTTAAATTATTTTTTTTATTTATGTAAAGTGTGCCGAGGCTTGTGGATCAACGTCTAGGCGTTGTGCCTGTGCGTAGCGCACTATAAATCACTGCGCTTTTCTTTTTTCTTTTTTATACAGTGAGTTTCAAGACACATTGTACGGTAAGTACGTGATTTTGGTCATACAGGTTGTAACAAAAAAAATTATATAATTTAGAAAATAGTATTAGACAAACATGTCACTTATTGATTGTATTGGGTGGTCTACAAACAAAGATATGACCAATTGTGTAAAGTAGTTATAAAACAGCTTGGGCCACTTTAGTGGGTTTGTTTAGCAAAAGTGACTGAATTGAGTTGAATCATAAACCATCTTGTCGGTGCGATTAAGATGTGTAATTTTAAACAATGGGCATTTGAAGTGGTATTTTGATTTATGATTTTGAAATAAATATCTTATTATTTATTTACTAATGTTAATTAAGTGAAGTAAAAAACATGAAAAACCTTTGCTTTTGTTTGAGATCTTTGACGATAAGCACGAGAAGTCATTTTACGTGTACAAACTTGATATGCGAAATTGGCAAAACACCAAGTAAAGTTTTTCTGTTAGCCAAGATATTACTGATTCTACTATATATCACATTTACGCCATGATCCCATGTATTATTTTTTTTTAATGAAAAGTAAAAATGCTAATCATGAAAGTCGATTTTACGCAATGCAAGTTTGATACCAGTGGAAAATGTCAAAAGTGGCCCAACTCGTTTTCTGGACGGGTTAGTTAATTGAGCGTTTGAGCCATAACTAGTAAAGGAACCAAGTTAAGTTTTCTGTTAGCCAAGATATTACCGATTCCACTGCACAAGCGAAATTCCAATTGTATAATTTTTATTGTTACAGTATTTTGTTTTGCTTTAATATATACAGTGCATTATTTTTCCACTGGTTTCACTTAAAGTTGGCTCTACAGTGTGGGCCAAAACAACTTTACCCAATTTCAGGGAGTGGTTGCTCGAATTGTAGAAGAGCTACTCATGATATAGTTACATATTCTAAATGTATATATTTCTATTAGTATGTGATGAAAAAATGAAAGCAAAAGAAGTTAAATTAACAAAATGGTGCTAGTTTTACGTCCGAGGGTCAAAAATCACTTTGTCCACACGTAATTCAATGGGATGTGTCCGATTGCTAAGAGTAAGGCATGCGCTAGGCACGCATGTAATTGGTAAACACGTTTGGCTTGTCTTTGAAAGTGATGATTATTTTACATGCATGGAAGAAATGCAATCGATTTTTAATTCCCATTTACTTGTCATGTACTCGAACATGTCGAACTTCACTCC
Organism: Amphiura filiformis; assembly: GCF_039555335.1. NCBI lineage: Eukaryota > Metazoa > Echinodermata > Ophiuroidea > Amphilepidida > Amphiuridae > Amphiura > Amphiura filiformis. Next base: position 15,208,887 of record NC_092630.1, on the reverse strand, counting down.
CGTCATTGACCAACAATTACACAATTACAAAGGTTTCGTTTGGCGCAAATTTTGAATTTATTTTAAATAGGCCTTCGTGCATTTTGTGACTGCGTGGCTTATTTCTAAATAGGTTTGTTAGGTGTCAAGATAAGGCAATTCACAGCACAAGAGAAGATTTTTTTATGGCAGAGGTATACTTAAGAACAGAAAGCTTTTTGGAAGTGCAGCGTCAATTTCGAATTCGTTTCCCGAACGTAGGAGTCCCGCCGAAACTCTAACTCTAACTCTAACTCTACATACGAACAACTTTCACAACCTCGGAAGTGTAATGAATAGATGCAAAGCGCGGTGGACGTCCAAGAACTGGCCGTTCAGCTGCAAATATTGCAGTGGTTCAAAGGGAACTTGCAGCCAACCCCAGAGCAGTTGTCGACGCAACAATTTGCCGAACATACCACGAACGCAATAAGTGCAATAACTTCAAACTTTCTTGTAGATAACATTTCGTAATGACAAAAAAAACCACAAAAAAACATGAAAAATGAGGTCAGAGGTTACAATAATTTTGGTTTGCGCATATTTGAAGAGAATTGTTTTTATGTCTTTGCATGCATATCATGACGAAATAACGTAGCTTGACATTTAAATTGTTTATGTTTAATTTATTTGATTGTGTTATATAAAATTGCTGAACAAATTTGTGCGTATACTTAGTGGTTCTCATTCTCTATCGAACTCGTTATTGCAAGTGATGCGACACGACAGCTAGTATAGGTCTTTGCGTGGACAAAGTTAATTTGAATCCTTTAATTTCAAACTAACGTCACGTTTTTAATAATACATTTTTTTCACCACATACTCTTAAGAAGATGTTCTTTTACGAATATGTGAAAATAATTTGAAGCAGACTTTTCAATTTTGAGATATGAACCTTTTTAATTGGGTAACGTTGTTTTTGGCCCACACTGTATTTAGAAAGTCATTTGCACAATTTAGCTCCATTACTTAAGGTTTTGTAATCCTAGCATTCTATTTGTATGACATTTTTCAGCAGATATCAACAACAAAAAGCTCTAAATTTCGATTGATTCCGATTTTGCTTTTGTGAGTTATGCATGATTATTTGTATTACACTGTTCCCTAGGCTGCTATGTTGTAATTTCGATCTGTTAACCAGCGGATCCGATGAACATACCGTGGGAGGAATGTCAGCATACCCCTTCCCTCAGGACTGCAGACTCTACTGATTGCTCCTCACTGGCCTAAGCATGAAGCAAAGTTGTTCCTTCTTCTATATACTCACCCTTCTCGGTCCGCCTTTTGTGCAAGACGAACCTTCTTCGGAACCCGGACGGATCAGCAGTGCCTCTGACGCCCGGGCTCTGACGATGATCAAGACTCTGATTGCATGGTACTTTCGCCAAATGCTTCATTGCAAATAACAAATCATATCAATGACTGTAATTTAGGTGAAATCTATCAATCGGCTTACAAAGCCAACACAAGTACTGAAACCGCTCTCTTAAAGGTGAAAAGTGATGTGTTGAATGCCGTAGACAGAGGGGAAGTTGTCCTTCTTGCACTTTTAGATATGTCTGCGGCATTCGATACCATCGACCATGGTATCATGCTCAAACGTTTACAGGATAGAATTGGTTTGTCTGGTAATGTATTGCAATGGGTTCGTACATATCTTAATTGTAGAAGTAGTCGTGTATTTATTGATGGTTGTGTTTCCAATTCAAGCCCTCTTGTATTTGGTGTTCCACAGGGCTCTGTGATTTTTCATTTAGCTGCTCTACTAAACGTAAATCAAATTTGACAATATTTTTGGTAGTTATGTAGGTTTCCAGTGGTATAAAAATCTTCTATTTTTTGTTGAGAAAAGTGGGGGATAAGTCAGTGGGTCACGAAATGCCCCTTTCATCAACACAGCCCCTTGAATTAATATTGAACCTGTGTCATTTCTGTCGTATTTCTACTTGTAGGCGAATCACTGTGATTGTCAACTCGCTTTCCAAATCTGTGTCGCAAAAACATTGCTACCTGTAATGGAAAATAATAATATCAAAAACATTGTATGACGTATATATATATTTGCAATTATTTCCTTTTTTTAAATGATTATACCTTTCATAAAGAATGAAACACAGACCGACACAGGCAATGTATGTCACAAATTATACGTATATAGGATTTGTATCCACACTGACCCAATGATACTTTTATTCACACCCACATTGATATGCTCGTAAATTTAAAAAGCAAAACAAAATAAAAAAGACCGACATAATACACCCCACAAATACAACCTACACAAGATAATACAATGCAATTATAGGCTATATGGACTTAAACAAACACCCATTGTATTACGCATATTTCCGAGGACCTGAAAATTGACGAAAATTCCCAAAGTCCTGTGTTTTGATCTGATGTTATAGGTAATACCAAGGTAATACCAATACACTAAGCGCAAGTTTTTTGATCAAAAACCTCGACGATTCTAGACTCTGTAAAAACAAATCAAGAATTATTGGGGATGATTGCAACTACACATAATGAAAGTCATGATCAAAGCTACCAGATGCATCATTATTTTCCTGACTATGATATCTAATAGTTGAAAAAGGTTACCCTAGCATTTCTTTAAAATTACATAAAAATTTTCACCGAAAACAGGTAGTCGACTTAAGATGTTTTCAGACAACTTCCATTTTATTTACCCGACATGTCTAGATTCTCGCAATGCACGATGTCCTCGTTGTGTTTAGCTTAGGCCTTAAGCTATTGTTTCTTTGTGGGAATAGCCCACAAAGAAGTTGCGCCACACAAGCTATTGCTGCATCTTAATACACAGTACCCAACAAAAATGCTCACACCGGAGCAGCCCAGCCCATACATTTATACATACTAAACCCACACAGTACACAAACGCAAATACAATAAAGATAATAGAGAGATTGCGATGTTCCAAACGCAGCACGTGGAACGTACGTTTTCACGTACGTTTTTACGTACGTTAATACGGTGTTAAATATTGCTAGTCTCGGTTTCAAACTGGATTGTGCTCATGCGTGTTATTCTACGTTGGAATCCAACTTGGGAAATCGCAATGTCATTTTTTGTACGCAAAGTATCACACACATTTCAATGGGCAATCTCTGCGTATGAATATTGTGTTAAATTTAGTTCATTTTTAACACATCGCTGTACCTTTATTATAATGATTTGTTACAAGCAAAAAGGATCATAATAATAATTGGACTTTCCTTCGTATGTTCATTATCTTTGACTGTCTTTAACATATTGTAAAATGGACAAATTTTGTGAATTTTCAACGATGTATCTACGTCGATTTCGCACGTGGAATATCTTCAAAAATAGCTAAATACGTGACCTCTCTTCGATACAGGAGAGTGGTTTTGAATAGATCAACGTACGTCCGATGTCTACGTTTGGAAATCGCAATGTCTCTATTTATGTTATTATCATGATAATCCCGGGATGATAATATTTGGACGCAGACCGCGACCACACTTCCGGGTTAATCTGTACTTACATCATCATCCATAAGACATTGCCAGCTTAATATAAATACGCCCTGGAATGAATATAAATAATTTTAAGATATTTATGGCGCTCGTTATAATTATTATCTCGTTCTGATTATACAAGGTTGATTTATAGCTTGGCATGGCGTAAAATGTCATGATGGTCTGACATCGGTGTTTCAGAAACTGGTAAAAAAACCATTATTGTCGTACCTTTGCTTTATATGTATGAAAAGCTGCGCTTGAAAGAAAAGTAACTGCGTCGTGGATTTATTATGCTGATCTCAGCAAACACAAACGTTCTTTTACGTTTATAATCAAGTTATATTGTGGGTTTTGGTAAAAACGTTTTAGGCCCATTTTCCAATAAAGTGTTCAAGACGAAGAATTCATGAAAATCATTGAGAATCGTAACCGTTAATAGTTTCAGAACACAAAAACAATGCATGGGTGATTTTTCAACAATACTTCATTTTTGAGCAATATTACTTGTACGTATTGGTGGTAACGTATCTGTGGTAACGTATCTGTGAAGCCCTTTCCCACCTTTTTCTTAATCGCGCAAGTGTAAAAACTTTCCGACTTGATACCCATACTTGATCAGTCATCACCCAATGTACTTAAGTCTGGTATGGTATTTGGCTTCATTTATCACAGCGTTTATTCCGAGGGGAGTAGAATTTAGGTAACGTATCTGTGACGACATGAACGTAACATCAGGACTTTTTGCTATTAATAGACCTGATTTTTTTATACTTTGAAACAATTTAGTTATGTACCACATAATATATAATATAACTATGGAGCCTGCTTGATCCATCACATATGAGAACATTCATCTAGCCAATTATTTTCACAGATTGTTATCCATTAGAAATATGGTGACGTATCTGTGAACAATATTGGCGACATAGTCTCAAAGACCTGTTGGACAAATTTAATAACCTGTGTTGTGATGTTTTATACTTTTATACTGATACCAGCTAACGAAAAGTACCTATAATCCATTTATATGCGCGCATGTTTAGCGAGCAGGGACACATTATATGGAACGCACCTTGGCTGGCGACAAGGCGGAAAACAATGGATATGCATTTTTTTTTATATACTTTCCATGCGCGTATTTTTTTTTTTTTTTTTTGGGGGGCTTTGGGGCGCCAGACCCCGGGGTCAAAGTAGGGGCGGCAAAAACGAAGGGCGGCGGAAGAAGAAAGGGCGGCACAAACAGGGGCGGCAAAAACGAAGGGGGCGGCAAAACGAATTATCAAAGAAAAAAGGGCGCCAAAAATTTAAAAAGCATAAAAAATTTTGAAAAAGGTTGCTTTTGGGATGCTAGCGCCTAAAATCCTTTTTTTTTTTCTTTTTTTTTGCTCATCACTTTTTCAAACGACCGTGAAAAAAATTGGGTCAACCTTTTCGGGCTGTTAAAGAAGGGGCGGCAAAATTGTTTCTTCTTCAGCCCCCCCGGGGTTGGGGCGGCCACGGTACGCCACTGCTTTCTAGGCATGTTATAATCTCTAGCCGCATACATTTTAGAAAGCAACTCCTAAGTATAAGTTACATTAATAAAAGTTTTTTTTCTTTCTGACGAAACTATGGGCGACACAGATTTGGCATTTTGAACACTTTATCGGAGAAAGTGCCTTTAATGACATTAAATGAGGGGTTATATCAAGGTCATGATAACGGTGTAAACGTTTTGATTGAAAACACACTACAAAAATATTTCAACGCGATATTTAAACATTTTCTGGTAAACCTTTTCTAACCTTTTGCAAATGTTTTGGAAACGTTTTGTGTTTGCTGGGATACTATTACAATTGCTGCCGAAAATCAACGGTAATGGTTCTACTGACACTATGCTGCTGCAGCAGCTGATGATGATGATAATGAAGACGACGACGATGATGATGATGATGATGATGATGATGATGATGATGATGATGATGATGATGATGATGATGATGAAGAAGAAGAAGATTCCATTTTTATGAGAAAACCCTTACCTGGCTTGTGTTAAAGATAACGAATAAGTAGGAGAAAACAACGGCAGATGTTTTGTCAAATTGTAAAACGCCAAACACCCAGGTCAAACCAAGCAACGGTTCAAGAATGATAAGAGCACGTGCGATGGCCCTTTGAAGTTAAAAAAAATTATATACACTTTTCGTAACTATGAGATGCCTAAAATGGTAGTCTCGCGTACCGATATGGTATGTACCAGCTTTTTTCCCATTCATAAATTAAACACAAAGCACTCTAAACAAAAAGTAAACTAATATATTGTAAATAGATGCAATTAAATCATGACAACCATGATGTATTTAATCACCCAGCCCAACTTTCCATTCAATGGGAGCAAGATGTTGATCTTCGCTGAGAGTGTTAGTGCTGGCAACCTCTCCTCTTCTGGATTATCACGCCTTTTAATGTTTATGTGTCGGTCACATCAAGAATGTGTTTTTTATGATATTATTGTATCTCAATTAGTATTTTACTTTGTATATTGTAATAATTGTACTTGCATCTTGTACTGATTGTTAAAATCTGCCTATATTTAATTGCTTTTTATCTTACCATGTTAAGGTGGGTAATATTATTACAAACTTTGTCTGTCTTATCATGTTGCATAATTGTGATGTGTAAGTTTAAGTTATGTTATTTGGTAGTTTTAGGTTTTGCATGTTTTCTCTGTAAAGCGCCTTGAGGCTTTGTTGCATAAGGCGCTATATTAAGTGTTTGTTTATTATTATTATTATTATTATTATTATTATTATTATTATTATTATTATTATTATTATTATTATTATTATTATTATTGTAGATACTATATGAGTAAAAAATACTCACCTGAAACGCTCTTTATCTTTCTTGTCTTTGATGGTTTTAAGATTTGTAAACGTTTCCAATACTAGAAAAAGAATGATTGTGTTTATCTGGAAAAAATATTAGACAAATAACATGATTAAAGTGCAACCATGCAGCCTAAATAATAACTTGCACTTGGGGATGGAAAATTATTGGGCCTGAATGTTGAATACGAAACAAGAAGTACACATTCTTGTCGAGTGGGGCGCATCGCACCACCCGCACCTACCCCCATTTTTGTTTGTTGGATTTTGGCCCCCGCCCATACAGGCTTGCCCCCCCCCCCCCCCCCCCGGAAAAATCCCAGCTACGCCACTGACTAATGGAAAGCACATTTTCTACCCAAAAATATTTGGCACACTTCCCGGGCACAGCCAATGAATAATTACTCTTTGCAGAATAGTCTTGGCACGTTGTAAAATTTCTCGCCAAATATAGCTTAGATCCAAGCTGGAACTGAGTGAAAGCTACTATAAAATTATCACACAAATAGGCATATATTTTAGCTCTTACCACGACAATAAAAAGTGCTGGTCCGACAAATGCATATATGACACCACGATTGATTGGTAGCCAGCATCTATAACATAAGCACAGAGTTTTATGTTCGCTAAAGGCCCATTCAGTGATCCAGCGTATTTGAAGTGTAACAAATTTAAAATTGTTTATAAATGTTATCGCATCCAAAAACCTGATGTTTACAATCCTCCCGATGACCAAATCATTGAATGGGCCTTTAACTAGGTAGTGAAACTAATGTGTGAAGAACTAAACACAAATCATATCGTAAATTTCATGTTATTATTTGTTTATACTCTCATCAAAATGAGATTCATCATTTGCTATTACGGTACAGAAATGAAAATGAACAGTTCAGATTTCAATTGATCTTTTAACACCAACAGAAAAAAACAAGAACAAACAGTTTTGGGCTTACACATCATTTGATCCATACATACGATGTCGTATGCCAAAAGTAGTCAGTGTGATTATCATTGGAATACCTGTCAAAAAATATGAAAACAAAACTATGTTATTTTCTACTCGTCATGTGGTCATACTGAAACGATCGTAATAAAATATTTCAATAAAATTTCTCTTTAAAGAAGTGCAGGGTTGACAATTGCTTTTTACCTATTTATTGCAACTCAATTTACAAGGCTTGAATTAAAGAAGGAACTAAACATTAAAAGTGATTAGGCTAATTAAATTGTCTTTACCCCATGCAATAGGCATACAGACAATAGGTTTGAGAGACCATTTTATTGTCGGCTTCATTTTGAGGTATAAAAACACACCCTCCATCAACATCCACATAAACACAGCAGTGTAGGCGTAGTGAAGTAGTATTGTCACGGCTATGCAGTTTGTCTGTATTACAAACAAAAGCTTGAATGAAATAATCTTTACATTTATGAGTATTGATTCTATCAGCATTATATGAAAATTCTGAGGCACATTATGTAATTAATAAACACAACAGTGTTGTTTATTTCCGTTCGTGTTCTCATTTTTGTTTCCTCATTTTTGTTCAAACAAACATTCAAATATTGTCTTTTTTTAACAATAGGCACCTGATGTTTCACATTTCTCTCACCTTTGGAGTTGCGTCAATGCCAAACACGAATGTCAATTGACCAATAAGGATACTGAATGCTAAATTTGCGTGAATAACCACACGAGCTTTCCTGTACATTCTGCACAAGCAGTAAGATATAAAATTAAACAAAATATAGACGGGGCATTTAGTCGAGTTAAATGAATGTATCGCGTATAGTTTGCCATCTACAGAGTGTATTGTTATGACATATGAACCGTCAAGATTAGATATGCTCTATGGCTGTTGATCTTGAGCCCAGGTTTCTAGAATAAGATGACTTATTTTTCATTAATTTGTAAAGCCAAATTTTATTCAATCTGGAGCATTTTGAAAATTTAAACCATGTACATTATGTTATTTACCCTTTGACCTATTTTGACCTAATACCTTTCGTTAAGGATCCTGGAGATACACGACCATTGCCTTTGTTTATTCCTTGGGATCAAAGGAACTTATTGTATTACTATTAAAGTATTTTATAAAAGGCAATCCCCTTATGTCACATTTGACCTCAATAATTCAAATTACTCAAACGTACTCTCGTGGCACCCGGTGGAATCTGATACTACATGCTCTCCTCTATTAATTGAAGCACAAAAAGTTGTACTAAATTCTAATTGATATATAAATTAGGATAAAGTGAGACGAAGTTTAGATTCTTTTACTATTTTGTCTAATGAAAAGCTTATTTTGACTGTAGTGGTCTCTTTTCTACAAACATACAACAATCAACTTTTAAATTACCGGTACATGTAAAGGATGCAAACAAACCTCAAGTATACGTAGATCACCAAAGTAATAATGAGGCAAACGCTAGAGATAGCAATACCAACGACCGTCAAATTATGCAAAGCGTATTGGTGTGCCGCCGGGATGTCAATCTATAAAATGAAATAATGAAAATCGGACTTCAAGCGACATTCAATCAATCTAAGTTTATATTTCGATGCAAAACTGTTTTGTAATGTACTTTAATCCGTAGATAGTAGGACAAAATATACAATATGAAGGGTATTTAGATAATATTATTTCCAGCATAATACTAAAGAGTTACAACTCACATCAATAAGTTGCATTAGAACAGCAAAACTGGTCATGTGATCACAGGAACAAATCACGTTAGAGTTTGTAACATTGACAGTGCTACACCCATCTTCAGACCAAACACTGATTGTCAGAGAAGAACAATACTTATTGGGTTAGTTGCATTATTGCAATATATAAAATCGAATACATATAATCTAAACATCTCAACTTCACGGCAACTTACACACAAACACAGACGCTTTATAGTTCTTGTTTGATGACATTTCAGCATCATTTGGTACGTTATTATTACTTTTTTTGCACGCTTATAGTCCTAATATTTTTCAGTAGTTTTATCACTATATTTTGATATGTTGTTGGATCGTCGAGTGCTGTTATCATCATTACATTAGCGTTCAAGGTCTGTAATTTGTAATGTAGTAATTTTTGTAGTTTTAGTAGTATTATGTTTAGTTATACCACTTTTTTGTTTGTCTCTTTATATCTATATATAACAATTTAAATGTTCGAAAACTAATCAATATCGTATTCTTCTGCTACGTTTCGCCCTCATCAAATCTCTTTCAAGTATGTCAATAATCATATTATGTCCATACTCAATATACGTTATTTGGGTAAAGAGAGCAGGTTGAAGCCTACAGTAAGAGTCCTAACTGAAATCATTGTGAGTTGCGATTTTGTCGTCAAACTCTTACGAAGCACCAATTTGGTACATGATGAGTTTTGGCTTTTTAACGAACTATGTAACAAAATTTTCTACGGGACCCAAAATCTCGATAATATTCTTCAGTATCCATTTTTCATCAATCGTATAACGCGTATGGCAATAGGCTATCTTAGCTGTATATATTTTATGTTTATAGCTGAAATTTAAATAAATAACTAAAATAATTCTTCAATTTCTAAGACTCATCTGGACATCTCACCCTGAGTCATTGAAATAGTAGCAAACTGGAATCACCGTTGTTGTCTCTGGTGTTGGCGTGTTCTGTTGAAGATAGAATAATCAATATGTATGAAATTTGTGGCGTGTTCTGTTGAAGATAGAATAATCAATATGTAAGAAATTTGTGAGTAAATTAATAGAACCAGCAGCCAATAACTGCTTCTTTTAGCTCGCATTTAAGCCTGATTCGTTGAAATCGGTCCAGAAAATAAAGACACGGTGGTCCAAAATCCCAAGGAAAAAGACAATTTAAAATTTGATATTAAAATGCAGCTTTTGATATCATCCTTTTCACCGTTTCTTTAATTCTGAACCGAATGAGGTCTTAAATCAGAGCTAAAGGGTATTCCAGAAAATAGACGCACACCCCCTACAGAGGACTTCAGATTTCCGGACTTATTGTTCAGTCGTGATTGCTGGAAATCCAGACTTATAGTGTCTAAATACGAAAAATTCCAGCCAAAAATAGTTCAAAATCGAAAATCCTAAATTTAATGGTCTCATTTTGGACAATTCCTTGATTTTTTTATACATTATATTTAATATCAAAGCTTCTTCCACTAGCATTGGCAACTGGAATTCCAGTCGTTTTCAGGAAGCCAACTTGAAAATCCAGACATTTTAAATTAAAATAAAAATTTAATTAAAATTTATTGAAAATTTACTCCTCTACAGGGGTGTGCACTTATTTTATTTTATGGAATAGCCCATTGGCCCTTGGTTGTAATATTGAAATAATTGTCGTTGTTAAGGGATCTAGAATGAGCGTTTTGAGCGTTTCGACAGTATTTTTTGTGGCGCATGAAAGCACATCAGATATATCGAATTGCATTCTGAATACAAGAATGTCTTTCTGATATCAAATAATTTTCATTTTTTGAAATTCACGATATGATACAAATTTTATGACAAATTATTAAAATTTGATATTTTTCACATTTTTGATATAACAGTCCTCGAAGTAAATTTTATAAATCTAATGATATATTCTTAAAGTGTATGTAGCGGGGAGGAAAAGCCGACGATCAATTGAAAATTTTGACCTTTCATATTGAAGATATGGATTTGTTTCCCCAAAAGACCTAATTGTTTTTGGTGTTTTGGAAAAAAATCCATATCTTCAATACGAAAGATCAAAAATTTCAATTGATCGTCGGCTTTTCATTCCACCTACATACACTTTAAGTATAAATCATCAGATTTATACATTTTACTTCGAGTACTTATATAAAAATATCAATTTTTAATCATTTGCCATTAAAATGTGTATTACATTGTGAATTTCAAAGAATCAAAATTATTTGATATCAGAAGGACATTCTTCGTATTCAGAATTCAATTCGATATGTCTGATGTGCTCTAATGTCCCACAATACATACTGCCCAAACGTTCATACCCCACACCTTAAGGATGAAAATAATATAGCCTACCTTGGGTAACAGTCCAAGTGCAATCTCTATCTTTGATCCATTACGCAGTGATATAAACTGATCATTTTTACCGAACAAATTAATACCAGTTATTTTACTGCCGAATTCGTAAGACGTCACATTCTTTTGTTGGCTTTGTACATTATGATGAGAAAGATCCATCTTAACGTGGGAGGATTTCAGGATGCCGAGGATCATTGATGAACCTGAAAATATATGAACATATGTGATCAAGCAAAATCAGTCGGAACTCGGAAATGTTAAATTTTCAGATTCTTGTAGGATAGTAAGGAGCATTTTCGCACAAAGTCTTGCATGATTACTTCCAAGGTGTTTCCCCTTGTCTCAAACTTCTCATGACATACTTTCAGCTTGTAAACAAAGTTAAATAATTAAATTAAATTACTGAGGGCACATCACACATCGGACATAATGTATAAATCCAGTGAACATTTTGTCACCCTCTCCCTCTATAGTATACATAATCTGATTTATTCCTGAATTTAGAATTTGGAAGAGGGAAGAAATTTCACATTCTTTGTTTGTTGAACGTTTGTTGGAAGGAAATAGCTGAAGAAACTAATTATTTGAAAATGAAAAATAAGCTTACTTAGCAAAGTATCGAGAGAAAATTAGCACTAGACAACTATATATCATCTTACCATATTCTGATACATCGTCAAACATCCTTACTTCGGTGGTCGAATTGCCATCACTTAATGAGTAAGTTTCGCTTTCATCGGTAACCTCGAACTCTTCCAGAACTGAAAAAATGCAAGTTAAAGTTCTTGATTACAAAATTAATCTCAATAATTAAAACCAACAAGCAAGCAAACAAAGAAACAGACAAATACTTGCACCCATTGTATCGGGGCATGGGATAATAATTTCCAGTCTTGACCCAAGGACTAAGAGCAAAATTGTTATATGCTTTGCTTCTTAATACTTATGTCTGGCTTGTGCGTTTTGCATAGATCTGGACCATGGATTTTTCATGGACTAAGCGTGTGTCGCTTACCGCCCAACATGCCGAACCTAGATAAACAAACAAGCAAACAAAGAGCAACAATAATCGAAATAGGAATTTCATAAGTAAGATGTAGCTGGATTCCCACTTAATATCTCAAATTGGTCAATTGCAAAAAAAAGCAATTTAAATCTTAAGCTAAAACCATATAAATGCAAAGCAAAGTAGATAAACAGAAATATAAGCCATTATATCCTAAAATGCACCGCTCTCTAGGGGTACTTCCGATGGAGGTTTCTCGTTAAACTTGCACCTTAACATGACGGAGATGCGACAACGTGGTACCCCCGCGAATAGTGCATGATGGGATGGGATATCCTTACTCAAAGATTCAGTGTCGAACATCAAGGTCCCTGGTGAGTTTGCTAAATGTTCCAAGGTTAATGCATCCAAGTCATAAAGTAATTCCTCAACGGTTGAATATTCATTGATCTAATAGAGTAATGGCAAAGATAAGGACCTATCAACAACTTTTTTCAACTTATAATGTGTTGCTTTTAGATGAATGTAAGTTTGTACTCCGTTGCAGTATTTATACTCATGCAAGCATTATTTTCCTTTAAGAAATATCTACTATGCTATTTATTATAGACACTTGTAGACACAGGAAGAAGCATCTCTTGATCAACTACAACTGATCAATATATCAAGTATTGACTGCCTTCATGAACTTGAATCGCATATATAATGTTGTGTAACCATTTTTGACTGTAAATTTATGCCAATTAAACTGTCTAATTATCTAGCACTAGCTCCACGCGCTTTGCGCTCGGTCACGCGCTTCGCGCTCGCCGTCGCCGCCGCCACTTCGCGGCGTGAGCGTTCCGCGCTAGAAATCGGGGCATCATAATCAGTTTCCAGTGATTAGCATATTCTGATGAGTGTAGGTCGGCTTCGGCTGACCTGCATGAAACAATATTGTAAATAATACTTTAATAAATCACCAAGTCTATTTTAAATGTACTATGCTATTAGATTACCCAAATGCCATTTTTATTATTGTTGGTGATTTTAATGGAAGAACAGGTATTCTCAATGATTTCATTGACTCGGATGAATGCCCCGAGGGTTGGGACAATGATGTGTATGATGAAGATGTCCCCTCCCAAAAAGATCAAACCAGGACAATTTTGTAAATAGATATGGTAGTGAATTGTTGAATTTTTGCTGTAACACGGGTATAAAAATTGTAAATGGTAGAATTAATGCTATTCGATCAAGCTTCTATACATTCATAAGCCATCAAGGGAAAAGTGTTGTAGACTATGTGTTATGTAATGTTTCCACCTTTCAAAAGATCTGCAATGTTGATATCCACTCAAGAATTGAATCGGATCACCTCCCAATTACCTTTTCATTCATAGTGGGTAATTCTTCTGTACCGTCTGATATGCCGGACCCATGGCAACAGACAGCATGTAGCTCGTTACATAGATATGTGTGGAAACCAAATCTACTCAACTCTTTTGTTAACAGGTGGAAGCATACAAAGGTGAATGAAATGAAACATGCTTTTCAAAGAGCTCTAGACTTGGTACAAATTGACAAAGCATTGTCTGCTTTGACAGATATCTTTGCTTATGTAGGGAAAGCTATGCAACGCCCTTTTATGAACAACAAAAGTAAGGCACATTGTAAGTCTACGTGGTTTGACGATGAGTGTATCAGGTTTAAAAATAGAGTTCAATACAAACTCAGATTATTCAGATTAAGTCGCTCTGAAGAAGCTTTAACTGATTACAAAAATACGAAGCATGAATATAAAAACTTCATTGAGGAAAAGAAAACAAAATTCAAAAACCAACAACAAAAAGAAATTTTGGACTGTTTGAAAAATCGCGACAGTAAAGGTTTCTGGTCAAGATTGAAGGAAGTCAAACATCAATTTCCAGTGAGATTTCATCAGACAATTGGTTTCAATACTTTGAAAATCTATTTCGAGTTGATATACCAGGTGGGGAGCCCACGTTGCAAAACCAAGTTGAGGGTGAACTAAATCACCATCCAGATTGGACTGCATTTTTGATGCCGAGATAACACCCGAGGAAATTAAATCGAGTATTGATGCTCTTAAAATGCCAAGGCTCCCGGTATTGATGGTTTTCCACCCGAATTTTTCAAAAACAGTCCAATTAATGAGTTGAGTGATATTTTGGTGAAGTTTTGCAACCTGATCTTGACCACTGGATCATTTCCACTCCAATGGGCATCCAGTCTTATTATTCCGATTTTTAAAAAGGGGAATAAAACTGATCCAGCAAATTACCGTGGTATTTCTTTACTTCCTATAATGAGTAAAGTTTTTCTAAAGTTTTGCTCGAAAGGTTAAACTTTTGGGCTGAGGCTGAAAATGTTTTCCATCAAGAACAGGCCGGCTTCCGTAAAGGTTTCAGAACCACAGATAATGTTTTTATATTGGATACAGTTATCAATAAATATCTTTCATGGAAGCGTGGAAGGGTCTATATAGGCTTTGTAGATTTTCGTAAAGCTTTTGATTTAATAAATCATGATGCTCTATTATTTAAGCTGAAACGATATGGTATTACTGGTAATGTTCTTAATGTTTTGAGTTCAATGTATATGCAATTAAATGCTTGTGTCAGAACATCTACAAGTATAACAAATGTTTTTTCTTGTAAGGCTGGAGTTCAGCAAGGTTCTTTGCTGTCACCATTTTTATTCAAACTTTTTATAAACGATTTGAGTACACGACTGAACTCTGACGACACTGAAAAAGTGCAGATAAATCAATGTTTTATCAGTCATCTACTATTTGCTGATGACTTAGCTCTTATAAGTGGCACTATCTTTGGTCTACAAAAACAACTTGATGTTTTAGCAGAATATTGTCATGAATGGGGCCTTTCAGTAAATATAGATAAAACTAAAATCATGGTATTTAAACGAGGTGGTGTTCTTAAACGTAGTGAGAAATGGTTTTATAAGGGAACAAGAATAGAAGTGGTCAATACCTTCAAGTACCTAGGTAATGTGTTTTCAAGTAATGGGAACTGGCTCAATGCACAGAAATCCACTGCATCGCAAGCTAACAAAGCTTTCTTTGGTCTCATAAAGATTTTGAAAAGCTATAGTCCTCTCCCTGTGGATGTTCTATTCAAGATTGTTGACACAAAAATAAGACCTATACTCCTTTTCGGTAGTGAACTTTGGGGAACATCTGAGTCCCAGATAATTGAAAGAGTACATATTAAGTTTTGTCGTTATGTTCTTGGTGTATCTAAATCATGTAAATCTATCCCACACTGTGCCATTCGTGGTGAACTTGGTAGAAATGCACTGTTGGTAAATTCACTTATTAACTGTATTAAGTATTGGTTTTACATTTTATCACTGGATAATAACAGGTTTTTAAGACAAAGCTATGAGTTTCAATACAAAAAGGCAGAGAATGGTAAAGAATGCTGGGCTATGAAGATCAAAAATATTCTGTACTCTTACGGTTTTGGTGAAATATGGATTGCTCAAGGTGTTGACAATGTAAATTATTTTATTGATGTTTTCAAACAGAGATGTAAAGATATTGATATACAAAATTGGCGAAATGCATTAAGTACATATTCATCACTTACTTTTTATACTCAAATCAAAGAAAATCTAGTGGTGGAAGACTATTTATTGTGGCTGGAGAAACCATTTCATAAAATACTTCTGACCAAAGCCAGATTGGGTGTTCTTGAGTTAGAATATGTTCGTGGAATATGGTTAAGGTTCCTCGAAATTTACGTATTTGTAAAATCTGCCACACTGGTGAAATTGAAGATTTGTATCATTTTGTATTAAAATGTCCTGCTTATGCTAATGAAAGAAATCGCTTATTGCCAGAGTGTATTCCAAATTTCAATTATTTTATTACTCTATTTCAGTCTAGAAATCAACAAACTATAATTTCATTATCAAAATTTATTTTCAATGCTCATAAAATCAGGCAAACTCTTTTGCCCCCTGGTGATGGGTAAATATATTGTACTGTACTTTATTGTATTGTAAGGCCGAAGGCCTATATATACTGAGAAATAAAATCTCTCCATATGGAGAGAACTGAACATGAACTGAACAATATAATAATTACCTGTTTTTCGACATCTTTTATTTGTTCCCGTACCGTTGTATGTTCCACAATTTCAGATGTATTGTTGAAATAAAATGCACATTAATAAATTATTATAATTATATACACTTTTGGCAAGGTGAAAATTAGGAAAAGGATAAAAGTACAGTTGAATTATATCTTTTACCTCGGTCTGGTGCGGACATTTGATATTAAAATGAATTTAGAAGAGCAGCAACAACACTACTAGCCACTGGCATTGCATTCCAGTGCCGTTTTTCTATAACTTTACATGCAGCTCCACGGTGTACCTGTTGAGGGTACTATAACCTCGATTTTAGTAACAAAAACGCAATTAAAAAACATTACCGTTGATATTTTTTAAATATTTAGTATGAACACATGTAAAAATATATAATCAAGTAGCTGACCTACCTGCCCTTCTCCGAAAAAAATAACAAGTCCTATACCTCAATGAAAACAAAACCTAAGTGCTACGTCACATTTTGGTCCGAAAGGAGGCAATACTGTACCTATAATAATAATAGTAAAATGTGATGTTGCTTCATTTGACGATCCATCCACAGCAGTATACGTCACTACAGTAACGCCAATAGGGAATCTATCACCAGATTGATAATCAGACGTCAATGATACTACACCAGAGTTATCAGTAGCCGTAGGTTCGGTCCATATAATGACTGCTGTTGGCTGATTGGGATCGTTGTTTTGTGTCACGTCACTTGGCATACCATTTAAAACAGGTAATTCATTATCTATAAACAAAAGATGCCAATTTTAAGCCAAAATCTGAACCATTTACAATCTTTACAGAACAAAACTTATTATTCTCTACTGATAAGCGTTAGTCCCTCAACCTGAATGAATGTCCTTCACTGGAAGCTCATACGAGTACTGATTATACAATTCAAATTATGCAGCTATGTTTGCAAGGTAGTGTATATGGAGTATAAAATAAAGTCCTTTGCAAAATCCAACCTACTCCGTGCATCCGCGGGTATTCATGCTCGTCGAAAATTTCGCGAAATAAGGGGTGTTTTCAGATGAAGAAACGCGATTCGCGAAACACACAAAAAAGGTGTGTTTTTTCAAACCACGTGTTCGCGAAATTGAAAAAAGGGTATTTTCATCGAGCAGCCTACAGAAAAGGGTATATTAGAAATATCGTTCGCGTTTAAGCGAAAATAGGGGTATAGTCTAAGGGCAAATAATTCGCAAAATCGCTACAAAAAGGGGTGTTTTCCCCCTAAAAACTTTGCGAAATGAGATGCAAAAGGGGGTGTTTTTAAAGTTCACCGACAAGCATGAATACCCGCGGATGCACGGAGTATAGATAGCGGTCTTTCTTTCTCGTCTACCAAAAGGTAGAACATAATAGTTTGCACTATCTGCAACTAAAGTTACTAAGATAGAAGATAACAAAGGTCAAACGCCATAAGCTGCCATTTGATCCTATTGAGATTATTGACCTATATGCAATATGTAATGCGTAGTGATCATCAACTCATCAACCATACATCGGAGCTAATGTAAACTATTATTTGTTCCCGTACCGTTGCTTGTTCCACAATTAATTGTTCCACAATTTCAGATGTATCGTTGAAATAAAATGCACGTTAATACATTTTTATAATTCTATACACTTTTGGCAAGGTGAAAATAAGGAAAATTATAAAAGTACTGAATTTAAAAATAAAATTAAAAATTAATGAATTTAGAAGAGCAGCAACGACACCACTAGCCACTTGCACTACATTCCGGGGTCGTTTTTCTATAACTGGCCTTTACGTGTTGTTCCATGGTGTGCCCGTTGATGACACTATAACCTCGATTTTAGTAATAAAAACGTAATTAAAAACATGTTCGTTGATGTTTTTCTGAAATTTAGTATGAACACATATGAAAATATATATAATCAAGTGGCTGCTCTACCTGCTACTAAGTGCTACGTCACATTTTGGTCCGAAAAAGAAAGGAGGCAATACTGTACCTATGATAGTAATAGTAAAATGTGATGTTGCTTCATTTGACGATCCATCCACAGCAGTATATGTCACTACAGTAACGCCAATAGGGAATCTATCACCAGATTGATAATCAGACGTCAATGATACTACACCAGAGTTATCAGTAGCCGTAGGTTCGGTCCATATAATGACTGATGTTGGTTGATTGGGATCGTTGTTTTGTGTCATGTCACTTGGCATACCATTTAAAACAGGTAGTTCTTTATCTAAAAATAAACCAAATATTCACATTTTTTAGCTTCTAATCAAGCCTATTGAAGTGATCTTTCCCAATAATCTACGCTTCGTGGATGACATTGCACTTGTTGCATATCATCTTATATGGAAACTCACTTACCATTAACGGTAATAGTAAGGACAAATGAAGCTGTGTTCCCGCTACAATCACTTGCTGTATATGTTACAGTAGTGTCACCGATGGGGAAATTATCGCCAGGTTGGTGGGTTGGGGCAACAGTTAACACAGTCGGTCCCCAATTGTCAGTAATAACAAGTGCTGTCCAAGTAACTGATGCAGTAGCCAGGCCTGCATCGGTAAGCTCTGTTATGTCGGCGGATGTTGTGACGAACTTAGGCGCTTCGGTATCATCTATGTAATGACAAATGTACAAAAGCACTTGCAGTCAATAGCCATAGCTAGAATTCGGATTTTGCCAAAAAAATTAATAAGAACACGGTGGGGCGTCTTAGGTCCGTATGCACCAAAACTATTTAGACCAGGTCCAACGTTACACCTGGTCTAACTATATCGAGTGGTCCTACGGAGAAAGAACTTTTTGGAATTTACATGCCTTATTCTATATTATTTTAGATCCTGTTGAGGGCAAATACATGTAGCTTAATATTGAATGCCTGTAGTTTAAATTATCAAGGACATAGTAGTAAAGGAGGAAAAGGGGTCCCTCTCTAAGTCTAACCTCCATTCTAAATTGTTTTGTTTGGGTTATTTTTGGCTTCTCTGTGTTATTTTTGGCTTCTCTATTTTCAAGTTCCAGATCGAGATTTCATTCGATTGGCAGCAGGACCAATTGATGTTGCGTAGATCGATGTGTCAATAAAATATAATAGATATATTCAGGCACAACAATCGAACTAATGCGGCTGAGAAACTAACAATCTAAAACAAGATGCACAATGCAATGTACGTTCCTTGTACAAATAATATTATTACAATCTCCGTTCATCCAGCAATCACTCTCTGGACTCCGTTCATATGTAGCAAAATGATTCAAACGATTTGTGATGTTCAAATATTCGGCTATAATTTTATATAAAAAAAAGGTTGGCCCAGAGAGTTCCTAGATCCTTTTTGTTTTAATAACATAACCGGATCTCACTTCTCGATAACCTCCTCTATTAGTTGAAGCAAAAATATTGCATTGGTACGTACGCAACGTCACGGTCATACTGTGTCGTCAATGATCTGTATCCTCGATTAATATCTTTATTACTGTGCATACGTGTACCAGGGCCACCGAGTCAATGCAGTAAAATTTCCAAATACTTCCTTTGACCCCCTACTATAATTACTTTACCGGAACAAAATGCGCGCGGCGCTCTTTCCCCTGTATATCGATATGTTAAGAATAACGATTAAGCATCATTAATTTGATCTCGTGCGCTAGTGTGTAATGTTTGAATGTTTACTTGTGACAGTGTATGATGCGTAAGCCTCTTTCTCTGTTTGTATCATATAGGCGTTTTTAATTATGACAATTGTGGCCTGAAACCGGACCAAAGGAAGGTGAACACTGATTACAACTTTTGGTAAATTTTCCCCCTGCCCCGTCAGTATACACCAATGTTACTGTGCTTCTAACAATGTGTTTTCACCTACCTCGGCATCCCAATAACTCAATACGACAACTAACATACGCTTGATTATTGTCCATACGCCATTCCACAGGTCGTATTCGTATGAAACGAGCCACAATCGGGTCATCAAATATACTCTCGATTTTAGTGTTGCGGTCAGTTGTTCCAGGGAAAACCTTTTTGGAAAAGACAATCGTTACACAAAATATTTGCTCATATTATTTTAGCGATATAAGTAGAAAAGTTTACTTGGGACGGAACGAGAATCATGATGCACATTAATGTCTTTAATTTCGGATCTTTAATACCGATTAATATAAACTTTTGTTTACTGCATACTGCAGTTACTGTCCGTTTTCCTATACACAATACACAGTGCTCTCACCATTGACGCGTGACCTCTACAAATGGTGTATGTTGGGAGAATGGACACCTAGTTAACATCACTGTGTGAAAAATAACCAGCCAATATTTTATTTATTCTCCAAAACTTCTAGCAAATATATTTCTCTAACATGACCTAAAATTACAGCTAGGTTAGATGTTCAGAAATGGTCGCACTTTTGTAAAATATGAGTGAGGGCAAGGCATAGCTAGCCAACTCCCCGTGTTAATTGAATGGAGATTTGACCGAAAATATTGGTATCGGACCGCTCACTTCTGAAGGATGCCACAAAAAACGGTAAAAGCTACATTTAAATTATTCTAAATAGGTTCTAGAAAATAAAGTTTTGTAACATGTCCTAAATTTTTAGCTAATTTAGATGTTTGGAGAGGTCGCACTTTTGTGTTTTAGGAAGGATATGTAAACGACAGATAACACCAAAAATATGAAGAAATTATTTCCAAACCGTGTTAAGTCAACAATCATTATGTTGCTCATTTTGAAGAATGCTGGTTAACAAAAAGCAGGTCTTTGTCTCATTTCGTGAACAATGGTACACATACCATTGTTTCCTTTCGTTTCCTTTATAATCGGTTACCCAACTGAAGCTATAATACCAGCATTATTGCGATGTCGCACATTGAAAACAGACACTCGTGCACAACCAGAGAAGATCTGATTTAATCAGTTGAGCTGCTTCAATGAGTGTTATCTTGGTTTAATAGCTTTTAATGGGGTTTAAGTCCTGCAACGGTCGAGATGAATTCTACTGTAGACATGACTGCATCATGGGGCTCCTCTGCATACAATCGTAGAGGTGATCCAGGTATCTTTAAGATTTTTTTTGGACAGTTCTTGTAGAAAGTTGACTTGAGACTGAATGAGTTACCTAGTACTTAAAATAATCCAACAAGTTCAAGTTAACAAAGATGTTCTTACTACTGTGTTTCCATCGGCATCTGTGACCCACAGCCACGGATCAGCTGCATCTATCCTGTAGTCCACGCTATACCTGCTGATATACTCAGGTATGCCTCCATCATTACGTCCTTGCATGATTACGCCCGCTACTAAGGTACAGCCAAGTAAGTCTACCTGAAACCAGTCAGTTTTGTCGCAACCTATACAGGCCCAGGCGTAGGTTCCATCTAATCGTCCATGGGGGGGCAGTGGCTTGGGAAGCGGTCATTTGAGTGTCCATAATTATATTACGATTGGCAACACCTAATGCTGATGGGTTTGAACACGAGTCTACAGCTCCTAAATAAAGGAAGAAGCAAGAGAATGAATCCAGGGAATGAATTTATGATATGAAAGAACGAATTCCCGGGAATGAATTAATGAAATGAAAGAACGAATAATAAGAAAGAAAGAAAGAAAGAAAGAAAGAAAGAAAGAACGACTAATAAGAAAGAAAGAAAGAAAGAAAGAAAGAAAGAAAGAAAGAAAGAAAGAAAGAAAGAAAGAAAGAAAGAAAGAAAGAAAGAAAGAAAGAAAGAAAGAAAGAAAGAAAGAAAGAAGGAAAGAAAGAAAGAAGAATTCCACGTTTAACAGCCAAAAGCTTTTAGTGTGTCACAATTTGAAAGAACTAATGTTTAATTGCAATATTTCGAAACCACAAACCAAAACTGGGTGCTATGATGTACGAGATGGGGCTACAGTATGCATTTTACCAAGTTGGTAATAGGTAATTGCTTCATTTGCATATGTATGACTATTTCTTGTGATGGCCTTCAAATTGTGGTGTTTTTTTTTCTTTCAAAAAAGAATGAGGTTGTTCAAGAGTTAAGGTACATATGAAATGTGCTGGATAAGTTTTTTGTTTATTGATGAAATTTGCTGTAATCAACGAAATCTGGCACACCTAACGCATTCAAATCGCTTAAATTTTTCTTCTTTTAGATTAATTCTTGTTAAATTGATTTTGTCATATCAATCGAGTGGTAATAAAATTCCTAGAAGGCAAAGCTTCATAATACCAGTTATACCACATCCATCTATCCCTGGTATACTCAGAAACGGATTTTACTATCAATGCATATTATCTGTTTTACTGTACAATGTAAATTCATGTATGAGCAAGGTCATGTTTTTGTAGCATCAGCAGTACTGATAATGAAATTGCACGCTAATTAAATCTGAATATACAATTAAAAACTGCTTATTTTGTAAACAGATAATACTCTGTGATTATTTATGGAAGAAATTTAATGGAAATGCTCTCAATGAAATAATTAATATTTTAAACATACATTTTGTTTTGTCAACGATGAAAATCCGTTCACAAATAAAGTTTTTATGACATTATTTGACAATTCAATTCATTCAGAAAATCTAAGATTGGATTGAATAATCATGCAGTCTTTTTGATTTAATGTGCTTGAAATATATTGTAACTAAATGTTTGCTTATCTTAATTGGAACCCTAATGATGTGGTATAATCTATGATTAAATAGGCCTATGATAGTGATATTGATTTGAAAGCGTGTATTTCCACGAGTTACTTGCTGGCGAGTTATATAAGCCAGAGTCAGGATGTTGGTATCATTATGCCTCAAATCACTGATTTATTGTAACAGCAGAGTAGATTAGATACGAAAATGGAAAGTTAAAACAAATTATTATACACCTGATCCATGAACTGTGTCTTTTTTAAAGCCTCTTCTTGCTTCATTTTTAGCCATTTAATTAAAAAAACTATAGTGTACTAAATGGTACAAGACAGAAAAGGCAAACAGACAGAAATTTAGAGTTATGAATTAGAGAGTGTTGACAGGAGTTAAATTGTTATGGACATAAATAAGAATGTCAAATCAAAGTCATCCGAGGTGAATTAAGTATAGATTGTCAGATTGTCGATCACAATTCGGCGCCAAAATTGTTAAAGATCATCTGAGGTGGACTAAGTGTATATTGTTGGATTGTCGGAATGTTCAAAGTCATGTCATAAAACGTAATCACAATTAAGCATTAAAACCATCAAGGTCGTATCAATATTAGCAGTTACTGATAATAGATATTTGGATTGTCATGGCTGGCTATGATCACCAGCAGCAAACATTTTTAGGGTCGACTGAATATAGATTGTTGGATTAATGCGAAACTCGGTGGATGTGATTTCCATTAATTCCTTTGTTTATACAAGTATAAATTATATGTAGACCTATTTAGCACACATTTTTCAATTTAGCTTTCAACATAAAAATTCTTGAGAATTTCCTATAGTATGTCATTGGTGATAACAACATTTCCCACTCGGTTAGTTGTGCATGTGCTACACACAAACAAATCACTAGCATTCCAAGTCAATGTAAAATTACGAAACATGAATTTCATCCATGGCGTTGTCTTTTTAAAGACATTTCTTGTTTCTTTTTTTTTTACTTTACCTCGTTATTTCGGTTTTAGAATGTCAGCTATTAGTATTAGTATTATTTCAGCATTTTGAGAAAAATGATGATAATCCTGAAATGCTATATGTACACAACCCGTTGGTGCACGTCCAAGGTGCGTTCACGCCCCATTTGCGCTACCGTGCAAAGAATCCTCTGCCATTAACGGGTGTAGCTCCTTTCCCATTATACCATGCATTATGGATTAATTATACTAATTGCACTTATTTTGAACAATGGTGGTATTTAATATTCTCTTGTACACTCTTAAAAATTTGTACACAATAATGGTAAAAAATACAAATCAGCACGGTTCACAGGGAACAACCAAATTTTTTGGGTAAACTTTATACAATTTTGAAAAGGTAAAACTTTACCCCATTATTGAATACTATTTTACACAATTAGTTGTAAAAGTTCACACAATTAGTAGGGATAACCATCAAAATTTCATGTTGCCCCTATTGCTACAAAAGATTGTTTTCTGGATAGAACTCATCAATAGAAGTATTTTGGTGGTTAAATGGTCAAAATCGGTCAAAAACTTTTTGAATTATGAATTTTCAAAGTTTCCCATTCTGACCGGTCATTGGAACGAAATAAAATGACAAGGTCCAAAAATATCAATAATTTGGGAGCAAAATTGGCATAAGCATATATTTACCTTTATATATTTCTTTATTTTAACATATATGCAAATATGAAACAAGCATATTGTGAAAGTATCAAAGGGGTTTCTTTTGAAATGGCACTTTACTAGTCAATGGCATAAATTATTTTTTCAAACGGAGGCATTGAAATCATGAATTTAGCGAACATTTGACAAAAATCATCCAAGATGGCCGATATGGCACAAAATCAAAATTGCAAGTCTAGGTAAACTTTTTTTTTCACAACCAAAAATGTCGATGTTATTGGGTTTAATATGACCAATTAGTAGGTGTATGCAAATTAAATCTTAAGTGTCATTGAAGGTCATTGACTCATTCACAACAATAGAGGTTATCCACTTCACTCATCATGCTCATGTGTGACTTCTAACAAAAGGTGCTGGTTCCCGTAGTATTCCTCATTCAAAACAATTCAATACATGACCTCGGAGTTACCTGCATGACTTTCGCGGGCTATTTTGAAACAGTTTTGGTTGCACATTCAGGTACTTCTTTTGAAAGTTCTAAACAAGGTATAGCCAGCAGCAAGTTGTAGATGGTATGGGCCTAAATATAAGAAAACGTTTAGGGTTGAAATCAGGTAAAAAATACATCAAATGAGCACGAAACTTCACATTTATGTTCAGAAAGGTTTCTTCTTAGCATGATTTGAAAGAAGTATGGAAATTCCAAAGGGAAGCTGGTGATTTAATTTGTAACTCGAGATCTACTTGTTCAATATTTTAACCCTTTTACAGAGGGTACAGCTCAACTTACCGTACTTTTCCTGACCAGACAGTCCATGCCAAAATTGTTACTACACCTTTACATTTCATCGAATCTCTTTTTGATGTCTGTCATTTTGAACATCACACTTGAAAGATGTATGCCATGTAGAAACTTTATTTTGCAATTTCATAATTTGCATATTATTAGCATATTTGCAAGAAAAAACATGAAAATCAATAAATACCTATATTTTCACAATTTCAATATTTTATTAGAAATTAAGCATGTAGGCCGTTTGTTATGACTTGATGAATGAAGCTGTTAAACAGATTTTGATATTTTTGCTTATTTTTCCTTTTTTGCCCCAAAATGTGTAAAAATCACAATTTTTTGGGTGACCTATATTTTCTTTGAATATTTATAAAATCTCTTAATTTAGGTATAATACAGTGCAGAAAAAAAAATCTGTTAAACAGATTTCCAATAAATTGTTCCATTTTCCATTTTGGGTTAAATACTCAATTTTCATGCGCGGGATATTTGAAACATAAAATGAAAACATGTCCATTGCACTTTTTCCTCGAGATATACTATAATATCAAGGTTACGGATATATTATAATCCCTTCTTATCTTCACTGATCCATCAGATACCTATTGTTATGAATGATCAATGTAAAGGTTCAGAACTGGGCTACTAATGGTCTGTCAAGTATCTATAGTTATTTTCATGACTGTGTCAACTCAAAAATCATGAAAGGTCGAATGTAGGAAAAGTATGATCAGTTGAGCTGTATGATAGAGGTATTACTGGCAACTCTGCCAAATTTCAGCTCAGTAGGCCACGTTTTTCACCTGAAATTATTGACATGAATATTTTGTGCCATTCTTGAGCAGTGCTGAACTCAGCCACTGGCAATTAAGCGCACATAGTGGCGATGGACTAATTTTGACTCGCACTTACAGGAAAATGAAATAAGTTATGTTACTGTAATTTGCAAGATAGTTACAAAATATAATTGGCATTAACTTCCCCAATTTTTACAGAAAAATATTGAAAAATAAAAGAATGAGATCAATTTAGAAATGTCTGTGCAAGCAGTGCACAGTTGAGCTCCCTGTATGTCTATGGGAGTGTTCTAATCAAGTTGATGGTTCATTGGTCATCCCTACAATTAGTTATGTAAGGTTTTACACAATTAGTTGAGTAAGGTTTTACAAAATAAATTTAATTGTTTCCTGTGAACCGCATATTTGGGTAAACTTTACAAATTTCAAGAATGGTGACCATTTTACTCAAGAATTGTGAAATGGGGTCAAATATTTTACACAATGGCTTTAAACGTATTTTGCCACTAGGTTGTGTAAATCACTTTACACATAATGTGTAAAATGTGTGTAACATCAAGCATTATCAGGCATATTTTGGAAAACTGAAGAAATGGACTCTATACTGCACACAATTCATTGCATTCTACAGGGTGACCAAGAAGATACAGGGTGAAACATTGCGAGAGTTGCGGGAAATGGGGCGTGAAAGCACCTTGGACGTATACCAACGGGTTGTGTACACAGCTGCCGTGCAACGTATCCTCTGCCATTAATTTTAGTGAAATCGTCCCCTACCCCAGAAATACGATATGCAATAAGTTGTTTTGACTCCAATGAATGTAACGTGGCTCCGACCCTGACATCCGTCACATGATCACGATGAAGATCACGATGAGATTTGGTTAAGCTTAACCATATATGGCTGTAATGATAATGATATTTATGGCTAGGTCCCGGGCTATAGGTTTAAACTTCACTCTTAAATACAACAACAAATGGCGCAAAACAATGCACATGCTTGCCTTTGGGTTGCCTTTTTTTCTTCCCTTTAAATGTTTCCAACAATGGCATAAGCCACTTGCTTGCAAAAAAGTCTCGGACCTGATCATTTTGCGAGTGTCCTCCATCATATAGCATGACGAAGATTGATGGTGTGGCGTGGCGATGTTTTACCAACAAAAAGTTGCACACTTACGGTCCGGCCCCTAGCTCGCGCGCAAGAATCCATTTTATGAAATATTACAGCGTTATATTACATCAGGTAAACTGTTAATCTACATTTTAACGTCTTCCCAATTTTGGCATAAAACGCATTATCCCATATTGAATATACTCCCAGCAAACGTTTCATATGAAAAAAAGCACTACAACAACATTTTAATATATAATATTATGGTTTGTATAATTTGTCTGCATCCTGTTTTAACTTTGTGTCTTAACATTTGAATTTGTTTGTGAAATGTTATTGTCAGCCAAATTTTAAATACTTACCATTTATGTTTTGAGTAATATTATTTTTTTAATATATAAAATTTTTGATGTTTTCTTTTATAACCTGCAATAGTATTTTTTGTATTGTGCTGTTGTTTGATATGCTTGCGGATGTTTGAGCCTGGTCGTGTATCTTCTCAACCCTCCTGTCTGGCCTTAACTGTGTTCCTTTTCAATATATCTGTTTTTATGTGTATTATAAATAAAATTGAAATGATGAAACCAACTCTGGTTTTATATTATGTTTAAAATTTAGCGTATTATATTTCTTTTTAATTGTATGTGAGTGCATTTTATATCATATTGAAGGCCACTCTGGAAAGCAGTGCTTACACTGATCATGGAGGTAGTAGACTACCTCCATGCACTGATCAGGGTTTACCCTCATGAAATAAATAGAATAAATGTTATGATCAGGGTTTCAAAAATCCCAAATACAAACACACATTTTGTCAGAATTGATGGAAGACGAGCATAAGAAACATGACAATGATTTTAAACGTTGAACTGATGTTTTCCATTAGCCAAATTCCTTACATTTTTCAAGGAAAGCAATTTGCAACTTTTCATTAACTAATTGTGTAAAATGTATTTTTTTTAAATAGGAAATTATCAATTCACTTACCTCGACTGGCTCTCTGTCGTACTATCAAAATCAATATTGACGTCCAAAGTAACTTAGTGCAAATCCACAATTTGTCCATTGTTTTTGTCTTGAATATCTTCTCAAACAAAATACAGGTCCACCATCCTTTGTATCTCGATGCATGAGACTGTTTCCCCAGACTATTACCGTTTTTACATTAGCGACATGGAGATTTACTATGGTTACTGTCAATTTACGTTGCTAATGATTAGGAGGGTAGCGTTCTCCTAAGCATTATGGGTAATATGGCGATTTCCCGTCCAAACCTGTCATTAGTGAATTTCTTTATTAGTTTATGACTCGTTCTAATAAGTGAATCCTGGGTTTCTCTACCGGAAGTCAGTTTGGTTCGAAATTTCTTCCCACAAGGTTATGCATACAATAAATAATACATCTCAGCTCATCTTGCATATTGTACATTACGATGGAATTTTCGGTGCACATATTAAGGGTATGTGTGCAAAAATTGGTAATTCAACAAGCTAATGTTGTATTTAGTAACAAAAATCCTAAGGTGTGATCCTAAGTTTACACTAAAATTGAAAACAGACATGATTCTTCTCTCTTTTTTTTTTAATTTTTAAATCTTCAGATCGAACTCCCCATGATGTTTGAAATACAACGTTGAAATACACACAAATCCTATGGTGTCGAACCGGAAGTTTCAACCGGAAGTCACAATTTTCCCAAATGCTCATGGGACATGCTACCCCCTAGATAATGACCACATACTAACATTTTCAAATAAATGGATGCAAGACTTTATATATTTAGAGCTTTAAATCTAGAAAAAATTGTGTTTAATATACAAGTAATTTCGCTAATGGTTTTGTTTAATTCTATGCTTGATGTATTTTCAAATTAATGGATATGCAAGACTTTATCTATTTATAGCTTTAGAAGAAGATAAAATTATGCTTATTTAATATACTGACAAATAATTTCGCTAATGGTTTTGTTTGATTCTATGCTTGATGGGCGTATTTTAATATCCCAGTTTGGAAGAGTAATGAATAAATTATTGGACACCAATTAAACCAAGAACTTCGTTTTATAACATTAAAAAATTTACTGAATCCAAAACGTGACATAATGATTATCTATCCAAAGAGGAAAGAAATTTGCTCTTCTGAGTTTGAGGCAAATAGCTGCATCATTGTAAACCTCACAGATAACGAAGACTACACCAATGAAGAAAATATGCGGTTTAGCGACGCCAACACCTATAAATCCCTCAAGAAGGATCCCATTGAGAAACATATTAATATAATCTGTGAGGAAATTCAGAAACTGTCCACAGACAAATGGCAGATGAAGAAACTAAAATTTCGCACACTCGCCTCATACGTGCTTCTTACCATACATAAAATGGGAAATCCTGGTAGACCCATTCAGTTGAATACATAAGAAGAGGAAGTGCCCAACTCCATCTCCATGATATTCCCAATATTTGTAGAAGAAAGGTTCAACTTTCTTCCCTTTCTTCCATGGAAACCATAACTAAGTGTACTTGGAAGACTATTTAGAGAGTGGATTTGAGCCCTTATTTCACAAAAAATGAAGAACTGTCTGATAGCAATAAAATGTCTGGGTCTAACTTATTTTTGTAAAATGATGGAGTTGGGCCCTTCTTCCACTTAGGTATTGAATTGTGGCTGGCTGTAATTGCCCAACCGTGTACATGTATATGCACTTAAATGTGGATGACCTAATTGACAGCCTCATCCCCCAATTCCCCCCACCCCGTGAAAATAGAGGTTTTGGTATCAAGTGAAAGCTCATTATTTTTCTTATTAACATCAAGGCGTTCCAAATCGGTATGGTTTGGAAGAAATCATCAAAAAAAGTCAAATTAGTCTCGACTGTAGTACGTTTGAGACTAATTCGACAGTTTTTGACAGATATCTTCGTAAATACACCGATTTAGAAC
The DNA here is from genome assembly GCF_039555335.1 of Amphiura filiformis. NCBI lineage: Eukaryota > Metazoa > Echinodermata > Ophiuroidea > Amphilepidida > Amphiuridae > Amphiura > Amphiura filiformis. Next base: position 15,178,443 of record NC_092630.1, on the reverse strand, counting down.
TAATTTCAATAATTATGTTAATAAGTAAAATGAGGTATTTTATTTGATATCAATATATTAAATGATCATGATGGTTATCATTAATAAAACAACAATTTGGACTACCAGTATCACGCTGTATAAATGTCAGTAGTTACATAAGGAATTTTCAAAAAACCAATTCGATTTTCCAAATACATGTATATCATGTATATCGGCTCACCTTCCTTGAATGCATGAGGCCAGCTACTGCACACTTCATTATAACTCATATTTTGCCTTATACCACCATACACTTTCTTTGCGTCTGCTGATTTTACCACACTCTATACTAACATTGACCATATAGAGACACGTGTAAGAGCCCAGTACGTAACAAAATCCCAGTACGTATCAATTTGATACGTATTGGGCTCAACCTCTTCTACCTAAAACAAAAAAAAAAAAAAAATAATTCATCCCGCCCAATACGTAACAAAACTAAAATTTGATTAAAATTACTTTATTCATACTCCCTCCCTCTGTAGTGGTTTTTGTTACGTATTGGGCTCTATACATTTTTTTGTTACGTATTGGGCTCCAGTTGTTTTCAAGCAAATTATGGATATTATGTGCATGTGTTTTTATAGAAGTACTTTATATTGACCCAGTAACTCATTTTGAGTCTTTCTAGAACAAAATATTTGACAGTGTTTTATCTCTAGACTTGGAATTTATTTGTTACGTATTGGCCTCTGGTTATTTTAAAGGACATTATCATGATTAAATGCATGTTTTTGTTATAGAATTACTTTATATTGACTCAGTAAATCCTTTTGAGTCATTTTGAGTCTTTCTAGAAAAAAAAATTTTGACAGTGTTTTTCTCTAGACTTAGAATTTTTTTGTTACGTATTGGGCTCTGGTTATTGTAAAAGCAAATTATGGGTTTTAGGTGCATGTTTTTGTTATAGAATTACTTTATATTGACTCAGTAAATCCTTTTGAGTCATTTTGAGTCTTTCTAGAAAAAAAATTTTGACAGTGTTTTTCTCTAGACTTAGAATTTTTTTTTGTTACGTATTGGGCTCTGGTTATTTTTAAAGCAAATTATGGGTTTTAGGTGCATGTTTTTGTTATAGAATTACTTTATATTGACTCAGTAAATCCTTTTGAGTCATTTTGAGTCTTTCTAGAAAAAAAAATTTTGACAGTGTTTTTTCTCTAGACTTAGAATTTTTTTGTTACGTATTGGGCTCTGGTTATTTTTAAAAGCAAATTATGGGTTTTAGGTGCATGTTTTTGTTATAGAATTACTTTATATTGACTCAGTAAATCCTTTTGAGTCATTTTGAGTCGTTCTAGAAAATTATTTTTTACAGTGTTTTTTCTCCAGACTTAGAACGTATTGGTCTTTGGTTATTGTGGTGATTAGTTGCATTTTTTGTTTGCTATAAACTTACTTTATATTGACCCGGTAACTCATTTTGAGTCATTTTGAATAATTCTAGAACAAAGCTGATTATGGTTATTAGGTGCATGTTTTTGTTATAGAATTACTTTATGTTGACTCAGTAACTCATTTTGAGTCATTTTGAGTCTTCTAGAAAAAAATTTCACAGTGTTTTTTCTTTAGACATAGAATTTTTCTTGTTACGTATTGGGCTCTGGTTATTTTTAAAGCAAATTATGGTTATTAGTGCGTGTTTTTGTTATAGAATTACTTTATATTGACCCAGTAACTCATTTTGAGTCATTTGTGACTCTTTCTAGAGTCATTTTGAGTATTTTTAGAACAAAATATTTGTCAGTGTTTTTCGGCTGGATTTTTTTTGTTACGTATTGGGCTCTATACATTTTTTATGTGTTTTGGAGGTTACACTGTCGGTAAAGCTCTTTTATCCGGATTTTTTCGCATATATGGACATGAGCTGACCTCCAGTTAATATTTATCGAAGAAAGAAAAAAAAAATCGAGTGGGTCTAATTTTTTGTTACGTATTGGGCTCTTTACATTTTTATGCGTTTTGGAGGTTACACTGTCGGAAAAGCTCTTTTATCCGGATTTTTTCGCATATATGGACATGAGCTGACCTCTAGTTAATATTTATCGAAGAAAGAAAAAAATTCGAGTGGGTCTAATTTTTTGTTACGTATTGGGCTCTTTACATTTTTTATGCGTTTTGGAGGTTACACTGTCGGAAAAGCTCTTTTATCCGGATTTTTTGCATATATGGACATGACCTTACCTCCATTTAATATTTATCGAAGAAAGAAAAAAAAAAATCGAGTGGGTCTAATTTTTTGTTACGTATTGGGCTCTATACATTCTTTATGCGTTACACTATCGGTAAAGCTCCTTTATCCGGATTTTTTTCGCATATATGGACATGACATGACCTCCAGTTAATATTTATCGAAGAAAGAAAAAAAAATTCGAGTGGGTCTAATTTTTTGTTACGTATTGGGCTCTTTACATTTTTTATGCGTTTTGGAGGTTACACTGTCGGAAAAGCTCTTTTATCCGGATTTTTTCGCATATATGGACATGACCTGACCTCCATTTAATATTTATCGAAGAAAGAAAAAAATTCGAGTGGGTCTAATTTTTTGTTACGTATTGGGCTCTATACATTCTTTATGTGTTTTGGAGGTTACACTGTCGGTAAAGCTCTTTCATCCGGATTATTTCTCATATATGGACATGACTTGACCTCCAGTTAATATTTATCGGAGAAAGAAAAAAATTCGAGTGGGTCTAATTTTTTGTTACGTATTGGCCTCTGTATATTTTTTATGCGTTTTTGAGGTAACACTGTCGGAAAAGCTCTTTTATCCGGATTTTTTCGCATATATGGACAGGACCTGACCTCCAGTTAATATTTATCGAAGAAAGAAAACAAATTCGAGTGGGTCTAATTTTTTGTTACGTTATGCGTTTTGGAGGTTACACTGTCGGAAAAGCTCTTTTATCCGGATTTTTTCTCATATATGGACATGACTTGACATCCGGTTAATATTTATCGAAGAAAGAAAAAAAATTCGAGTGGGTCTAATTTTTTGTTACGTATTGGGCTCTATACATTTTTGTATGCGTTTTGGAGGTTACACTGTCGGAAAAGCTCTTTTATCCGGATTTTTTCGCATATATGGACATGACCTGACCTCCATTTAATATTTATCGAAGAAAGAAAAAAAATTCGAGTGGGTCTAATTTTTTGTTACGTATTGGGCTCTATACATTTGTGTATGCGTTTTGGAGGTTACACTGTCGGAAAAGCTCTTTTATCCGGATTTTTTCGCATATATGGACATGACCTGACCTCCATTTAATATTTATCGAAGAAAGAAAAAAATTCGAGTGGGTCTAATTTTTTTTGTTACGTATTGGGCTCTATACATTCTTTATGCGTTACACGGTAAAGCTCTTTTATCCGGATTTTTCGCATACATGGACATGACCTGACCTCCAGTAAATATTTATCGAACAAAGAAAAAAATTCGAGTGGGTCTAATTTTTTGTTACGTATTGGGCTCTTTACATTTTTTATGTGTTTTGGAGGTTACACTGTCGGTAAAGCTCTTTTATCCGGATTTTTTTTGCATATATGGACATGACCTGACCTCCATTTAATATTTATCGAAGAAAGAAAAAAAAAAATCGAGTGGGTCTAATTTTTTGTTACGTATTGGGCTCTGTATATTTTTTATGCGTTTTGGGGTAACACTGTCGGAAAAGCTCTTTTATCCGGATTTTTTCGCATATATGGACAGGACCTGACCTCCAGTTAATATTGATCGAAGAAAGAAAAACAATTCGAGTGGGTCTAATTTTTTGTTACGTTATGCGTTTTGGAGGTTACACTGTCGGAAAAGCTCTTTAATCCGGATTTTTTCTCATATATGGACATGACTTGACATCCGGTTAATATTTATCGAAGAAAGAAAAAAATTCGAGTGGGTCTAATTTTTTGTTACGTATTGGGCTCTATACATTTTTGTATGCGTTTTGGAGGTTACACTGTCGGAAAAGCTCTTTTATCCGGATTTTTTCGCATATATGGACATGACCTGACCTCCATTTAATATTTATCGAAGAAAGAAAAAATTCGAGTGGGTCTAATTTTTTGTTACGTATTGGGCTCTATACATTCTTTATGCGTTACACGGTCGGTAAAGCTCTTTTATCCGGATTTTTCGCATATATGGACATGACCTGACCTCCAGTTAATATTTATCGAACAAAGAAAAAAAAAATTCGAGTGGGTCTAATTTTTTGTTACGTATTGGTCTCCTTACATTTTTTATGTGTTTTGGAGGTTACACTGTCGGTAAAGCTCTTTTATCCGGATTTTTTCGCATACATGGACATGAACTGACCTACATTTAATATTTATCAAAAAAAAAAAAAAAATTCGAGTGGGTCTAATTTTTTGTTACGTATTGGGCTCTTTACATTTTTTATGCGTTTTGGAGGTTACACTGTCGAAAAAGCTCGTTTATCCGGATTTGTTTGCATATATGGACATGACCTTACCTCCATTTAATATTTATCGAAGAAAGAAAAAAAATCGAGTGGGTCTAATTTTTTGTTACGTATTGGGCTCTGTATATTTTTTATGCGTTTTTGGGGTAACACTGTCGGAAAAGCTCTTTTATTAGGATTTTTTCGCATATATGGACAGGACCTGACCTCCAGTTAATATTTATCGAAGAAAGAAAAACAATTCGAGTGGGTCTAATTTTTTGTTACGTTATGCGTTTTGGAGGTTACACTGTCGGAAAAGCTCTTTAATCCGGATTTTTTCTCATATATGGACATGACTTGACTTCCGGTTAATATTTATCGAAGAAAGAAAAAAATTCGAGTGGGTCTAATTTTTTGTTACGTATTGGGCTCTATACATTTTTGTATGCGTTTTGGAGGTTACACTGTCGGAAAAGCTCTTTTATCCGGATTTTTTTCGCATATATGGACATGACCTGACCTCCAGTTAATATTTATCGAAGAAAGAAAAAAATTCGAGTGGGTTTAATTTTTTGTTACGTATTGGGCTCTATACATTCTTTATGCGTTACACGGTCGGTAAAGCTCTTTTATCCGGATTTTTCGCATATATGGACATGACCTGACCTCCAGTTAATATTTATCGAACAAAGAAAAAAAAAATTCGAGTGGGTCTAATTTTTTGTTACGTATTGGTCTCCTTACATTTTTATGTGTTTTGGAGGTTACACTGTCGGTAAAGCTCTTTTATCCGGATTTTTTCGCATACATGGACATGAGCTGACCTCCAGTTAATATTTATCGAAGAAAGAAAAAAATTCGAGTGGGTCTAATTTTTTGTTACGTATTGGGCTCTTTAAATTTTTATGCGTTTTGGAGGTTACACTGTCGAAAAAGCTCGTTTATCCGGATTTGTTTGCATATATGGACATGACCTTACCTCCATTTAATATTTATCGAAGAAAGAAAAAAAAAAATCGAGTGGGTCTAATTTTTTGTTACGTATTGGGCTCTGTATATTTTTTATGCGTTTTGGGGTAACACTGTCGGAAAAGCTCTTTTATTAGGATTTTTTCGCATATATGGACAGGACCTGACCTCCAGTTAATATTTATCGAAGAAAGAAAAACAATTCGAGTGGGTCTAATTTTTTGTTACGTTATGCGTTTTGGAGGTTACACTGTCGGAAAAGCTCTTTAATCCGGATTTTTTCTCATATATGGACATGACTTGACATCCGGTTAATATTTATCGAAGAAAGAAAAAAATTCGAGTGGGTCTAATTTTTTGCTACGTATTGGGCTCTATACATTTTTTGTATGCGTTTTGGAGGTTACACTGTCGGAAAAGCTCTTTTATCCGGATTTGTTCGCATATATGGACATGACCTGACCTCCATTTAATATTTATCGAAGAAAGAAAAAAAATTCGAGTGGGTCTAATTTTTTTGTTACGTATTGGGCTCTATACATTCTTTATGCGTTACACGGTCGGTAAAGCTCTTTTATCCGGATTTTTCGCATATATGGACATGACCTGACCTCCAGTTAATATTTATCGAACAAAGAAAAAAATTCGAGTGGGTCTAATTTTTTGTTACGTATTGGGCTCTTTACATTTTTTATGTGTTTTGGAGGTTACACTGTCGGAAAAGCTCTTTTATCCGGATTTTTCGCATATATGGAAATGACTTGACCTCCGGTTAATATTTATCGAAGAAAGAAAACAATTCGAGTGGGTCTAATTTTTTGTTACGTATTGGGCTCTATACATTTTTTATGTGTTTTGGAGGTTACACTGTCGGTAAAGCTCTTTTATCCGGATTTTTTCGCATATATGGACATGACCTGACCTCCATTTAATATTTATCGAAGAAAGAAAAAAATCGAGTGGGTCTAATTTTTTGTTACGTATTGGGCTCTATACATTCTTTATGCGTTACACGGTCGGTAAAGCTCTTTTATCCGGATTTTTTCGCATATATGGACATGACCTGACCTCCAGTTAATATTTATCGAACAAAGAAAACAATTCGAGTGGGTCTAATTTTTTGTTACGTATTGGGCTCTATACATTCTTTATGCGTTACACTGTCGGTAAAGCTCCTTTATCCGGATTTTTTCGCATATATGGACATGACATGACCTCCAGTTAATATTTATCGAAGAAAGAAAAAAAAAAAAATTCGAGTGGGTCTAATTTTTTGTTACGTATTGGGCTCTTTACATTTTTTATGCGTTTTGGAGGTTACACTGTCGGTAAAGCTCTTTTATCCGGATTTTTTCGCATACATGGACATGAGCTGACCTCCAGTTAATATTTATCGAAGAAAGAACAAAATTCGAGTGGGTCTAACTTTTTGTTACGTATTGGGCTCTTTACATTTTTTATGCGTTTTGGAGGTTACACTGTCGGAAAAGCTCTTTTATCCGGATTTTTTGCATATATGGACATGACCTGACCTCCATTTAATATTTATCGAAGAAAGAAAAATATTCGAGTGGGTCTAATTTTTTGTTACGTATTGGGCCCTTGACATTTTTATGCGTTTTGGAGGTTACACTGTTGGAAAAGCTCTTTTATCGGGATTTTTTTCGCATATATGGACATGACCTGACCTCCAGTTAATATTTATCGAAGAAAGAAAAAAATTCGAATGGTTCTAATTTTTTGTTACGTTTTGGGCTCTATACATTTTTGTGCGTTTTGGAGGTTACATTGTCGGAAAAGCTCTTTTATCCGGATTTTGTTCGCATATATGGACATGACTTGACCTCCGGTTAATATTTATCGAAGAAAGAACAAAAGATCGAGTGGATCTAATTTTTTGTTACGTTATGCGTTTTGGAAGTTACAGAGTCGGAAAAGTTCTTTTATGCTGAATTTTTCGCATGTATGAACTTGACCTCACCTCCGATTAATATTTATCGAAGAAAGAAAAAAATTCAAGGGGGTCTTATTGTTTTGTTACGTTATACGTTTTGACTCCGACACTCTCAGAAAAGTTCTTCAATCCGGATTTTTTGCATAAATGGAGTTGACCTGACTTACGGTTAATACCTATCGAAGAAAGAAAAAAAAGTGGAGAGGGTCTAATTGTTACGTTATGCGTTTTGGCTCCGACACTGTCGAAAAGTTCTTTTTCCGGATTTTTTCGCATAAATGCACTTGACTTGACCTCCGGTTAATATTTATCGAAGAAAGAAACAAAACCGAGAGGGTCGAATTTTTTGTTACGTTATGCGTTTTGGCTCCGACACTGTCCGAAAAGTTCTTTTATCCGGATTTTTTCGCATTTTGTCTTGATCTCCAACATTTATCGAAGAAAGATAAAAAAAATCGAGTGAGGATTTAAAAAAAAAATTTGTACAGATATAGAAACTAAATGTTTTTTTTTTAATTTAATTTTTTTTGAAAGACTAGTCTTAATTGATTATCTAACAAGTAGGCCTATTCAGTAGTAAAAATTGACAATGTCCCTAATGGATGAACCAGTATTTAATACTTGTTAGGATTTTTAAAAGCTGAAGGTTTAAAAAAAATCGACTGGACCGACCGGCCCATTTTGAACATAGAATAGCTTGTTATTTAGAGGGCGAATGCGTACGGGATGAGAATGTGCTGGGATGAAAATGTGCGGGCCGCGTGGAAATATACGTGGTGAAAGTGTGCGGGGTGAAGTGTCCAGTATTATCCCATACTTACAATTTATTATGAATCGGATATTCATATTGGTATCGGTACCTTGCGAAAAAGTTATATTCGATCATCGATTTTTATTACACAAGATAATAATTATCTAGCTCTGTTCAGTATGGGCGAATATCGTGAGTAATTATACAAAAAATATGTCCAATATACGATATTTGTTAATGTCACTGATATAATTTGATAACAAGCTATTTAAACGTGTGTGCAAATCCTATTGGGTGACGCACGTTATAAAAATGGAGAAATTATGAAAAAATTATAAATTATTATCCTGGTGGGCCAGAAAATGTGTTATTTTAATGCTTACATTCTTAAGAGGGTTGACCATGTGTTGTATTCTTTCTTTTTTATTTTAAATTGTTTTATTATTATTATTTTTCTCTCAAAACTTGCCCCTTCTCTAGATCGTGGCCCCATTTACTCCCATTTTTTATTTTACTGAGAAATTTGCTCAATTTTGCTGGGAGAATTTGCTTTAAAATGAGTATATATGGCCGTTGCCATGGAAACTGCCTTCACTTTGAATGCTCCTAATAGCTTAAAATTAAAGCTTGTATATCAATAATATAAAGTGTAATACAAACTTTTGTGATAAACATTTTCACTCCCCACAAACACTTTTGTGGGTCAACCAGGAATCAAATTTAAAAGAAGAGAATCCATTTTTCTGGAATCCGTCACCCCCCCCCTAGCCTCCTGTTATGCACACGGTGCGCCTAACTTTATAGGCCATATGCCTTTAACCATTATTAGTTCAAAGTAGTCGAATGTCAATTTTCCGGGGGGGGGGGGGGCTTTCCCACTGAAGCTCTGGACCCCGACAGAGGCCTACCTAGCATTGAGCCCGCTGGACCCCTTGTCGATGTCTTTGGGCACGCCCATGATATTCTTGCAGCAATTTCATGTTCAAAGGGAAGCAAGAAACGTCATTCCCTCCATAGTAATTTCTAACTTGTTTTTATACTTTTGTAGGCCTACATCGCGGCATCACATAATCAGCTGTACAGTGACTTGTTAACTCTAAAAGTAAATCTATGATTTTAGTGCTGTAACATTTTGACTGGATAATGTGAGAACCAGTACAAGTGTCAACCGAAAGCATTCGATAAAAACAAATCAAAAACAAAAAAGACCAAGGACTTGTTTTTAGTTTAAAACATCAATTTTTTTTTACCTGATTGGTGGGGGGAACCTGAAAGGGGGAACGTAAAAATCGAGAAAAAATATGGAAATCCTCCATCCCCCCTTGGTGGCGTAGATATTAAATGACCGCTCCCTAAATACTGCAAAAATCTGAAATGTGTGAAAATCATAGATTTTCTATTATGTTGTCCTGCAATCACACCAAATTTGTCTGAAACCAATTAACATGAGTTTCGTGTAAGTTTGGCACATGTGTAAACATACAACAAAATAAAAAAAAAGGTTTTTTAAAAAATCTGTAAAAAAATCGTGCATTAATTGTGGCTTTTAAGGGGTATGCAAAATGAAGGGCAAATCTTCTCGTTCTATTGGTGGCATCGGTATCAATGCTTTTAAAGGTAGAAGCCAAAAGGTGGTACATCACTGGTGTTTTAAATTCACTTCATTTTGGAAAGCTTACTATCAACGGATTTCGTTACAAATTTGGATATGTGTTGCTAACACATTAGGGAAATAATGTTGATATGTAAAATGGAAATAAGCGCTTCCTGATTTCTTTTATGACTTCATGAACTTGGTGCTCCACACCTATCAAAAAACAAAGTGGTTAAAATGCTTCTATTTTCAATTTTGAGCTATATTTTTTAACTTGCGACATTATTTCACTGAAACTTAATTAAGCCATAGGTAACAGGTTACCACAACCACACTACAGTAATTCTTGTCACCTATACCACCATATTAGGTAGTTTTTCGTAAGCTTCACTTTTGTGATTTTGGTAACTATTTTATATTTATGTGTCCAATCCATCTCAACTAGGCAATCTAAATTGTACTCACCATTTACATCCCAAGGTATTTTAGTATAATCCACCTCACACCTTTTCAATATTATATCCAGTAAAAAACAAAATATTAAAATTGATGCCTCATTATAATATCACAGACTATCACAAGTTTTCAAAATGGATGCCTAAATTTGACCTGAACCAAGTGACCTATAACCTGACCTATGATGACATATAGCCTTTTTTTTCGCTCAGGTACACCTGAGTGAATATATACATCCAGTTTAGACCTTGGAATTAAAGTCGACCTTTGAACCTAAGTAGCTCCAAGTCAGGCTTCTTCTGCAAATGCTTTTGCTTTGTCTTCACTAAAAATATTTTATAGGATAATATTTGATAGGATAATGCCTGGTAATGGAAATGCAGACTATAAATGCTAGCTACTAAATTAACGTCACTCCCTATGACATAGTTCATAATATATATGCAGCAGTGAGATATCTAACTTGAGGTGGGCATAGAGTATTAGCCTCATTTCCCATGAAATTACTTATAAAACTGTTCTGTAGCCCATAGTGGAGGGTTTTTTTTACCTGGGGATGATATTAGTTTCAATAGTTATAGGTGTTAACAGATTGATAGTGGTCTGGAAGTTCAAGTTAGTAAATTACATACTGCTCAGGAACTTCTTTAGATCAGATTTTGTTTGCCAGCCAACTAGATCAGTGCGCATGGCCAAATATACAATACCAAATGCCAATGAACTTCTTAAATTTGCATTGAGAGGTACTTGTTCTGACTGATATGGATTTGATATAATCAGCCCAGCATAACAACATTATTTACAACATTGAATTTTAAGGCCAAATGTTTATATCTTCTCCATTATTGCACACAGTATTTTGATGCATTATCTGAATAGGTATAGTTTCATACACGTAGCCCTTAAGGCTTCAACTTTTACTTTTCCTCTCTAGTTGAAAGTAAGTGGCCACTAATGTAATGAAGTTCTTAGCATTAACCAAAACAGGTCCAGTTTTAAACCTTTAACTTGTTGTTTTCATACAATTTTAATTGATTTTGTATTAAATTATACATTTTGGTTATTTCATGATCCCCTCCAGCTACATCATAATTTTGCACTTCTGTACCAAAAACAAAACCAAAAACAGATAAAATGGGATATTCTTATCATTTTAGACAATGATAATCAGCCTTCTGGAACGTTAAAATTTTACTGTATTTCCTAAAAATCACCCAAGTCTTAAGAAACCTCATCATTATCATTATCTATCACACATCATATCATATCTATACATATCCCAACAGGCTCTACATTAGTAGATATGCAGTCTCTAAATATTGAAGAGCTAATCACCCTAGTGGAACGTTATATTTACCCTTTTAAAGCCTTAATGTACGATCTTTTTAAATTTTTAGATTTTTCTTTTTTTCTTCTAAAATGATAATATGCAATCATTATGAAAGTTCCCAATACATTTGGACGCGAAAAACATTGGGAATTTGCAAAGAAACAACATCATAAACTTCACCTCTATCACTCGAAACATCTCGCACTATTTGGATTAGGACAGCGAGTGCGGCCTCAGAGTTAGTCTCCTACGCGGCCAGTTTGGTTACGCTCCCTCCACATGTGGAGGGAGCGTAACCAAGCTAGTTTTGTACGAGACTACGGTTTGCGATGGTGGCCGACATAAAGTCATAATCTAAAAAATTATGACTTTATGTCGGACCAACAGAAAATCGTCCCGTTTTACAACAAATAGGACGAATTTGACAGTTTGCTCATAGATTTAAGTTAGAACATGTGTAAGTATTACAAATATGCCAAAAAATCGGTTTTGAAAAAAATAAAGGTAAATTCTGAAAAAAGATCGTACATTATGACTTTAATCAAAAAGCTTAAGGGCTGGGGTATGAACGTTTGGACAGTATTTATTTTGGGACATCAGAGCACATCAGACATATCGAATTGCATTCTGAATACGAAGAATGTCATTCTGATATCAAATAATTTTGATTTTTGAAATTCGCAATTTAATACACATTTTATGGCAAATCATTAAAATTGATATTTTTGATATTTAACAGTACTTGAAGTAAACTTTATAAATCTGATGATTTATACTTAAAGTGTATGTAGGTGGGATGAAAAGCCGACGATCAATTGAAAATTTTGACCTTTCGTATTGAAGATATGGATTTTTTTCCCAAAACACCAAAAAAAAAAATTAGGTCTTTTTGGGAAAAAAATCCATATCTTCAATATGAAAAGTCAAAATTTTCAATTGACCGTCGGCTTTTCCTCCCTGCTACATACACTTTAAGAATATAACATTAGATTTATATAATTTACTTCGAGGACTGTTATATATCAAAATTTAAAAATATCAAATTTTATAATTTGTCATAAAATTTGTATTATATTGTGATTTTCAAAAATGAAAATTATTTGATATCAGAAAGACATGCTTCGTATTCAGAATGCAATTCGATAGGTCTGAGGTGCTCTCATGTCCCACAAAAATACTGTCGAAACGCAATAAACGCTCATTTTAGATCCCTTAAGGATCTTCACAATCTTATATCTTAATCTTATGTAGGCCTACATATAAAAAAAGTATCATTAGCCCTAATTATAAGAAACGCGACCTTATTCAACACCAACGACCTATATTGCATAACTATGTGTTCTAATCATGCCTGAGCACTCTCTTTTAAAGGGTTTTTTATTAAATCTCTTTTCCCTAACAACACATTATAGAAGGTGTATAGTATTAAATTGACTATGCATCCATTGTGGAAAAGTTTATTTAATTTATTCAGTGTTATTTAGCATGCATTGCTGAATAAGTTTTCTAAAGATAGTATAACAAAGGATTTAATGTATTCTATTCATGTACTCTACTTAAAGAGAATAAATTATAGTTTGTTATGAAACATGTACTTCATAAATTTGCAACAAAAAAAAGAAGAGGGATACTGATCAAAATCATGGTATTATATCCTCTTAAGCAGAATCCATATTACCTTCCCTGAGTCCTCGACCATACCCGTCCTGAGGGCCAGGTCGATTCGCACCCAAAACAATTCGGTCCCACGGCAATTCGGCCACAAACCACTTTGAGCACATGCAATTTCTGTTCCAAACAAAATCGGTAATTTACCAATAAACTGTATATGGTTTTTAATATAAATGTTACGTTCATCATTAAACAGAGAAAATTAAAAGATATATCATGAAAGAGGACGCCCCAAAAGGACAAAAACATGAAACTATAGGAAGGAAGGAATATATGCTAGTATGGTGCCCAGTCATTCCTTTTAGATTGTGGTAACGTAACTTTGCGGGCTGCCGCTAGAAGGGGGTGGGGTGGTATGGGTTGAGACACCCCTCCTCCAATTCTTAATGTTGTCGGCAAAAGTGACGGTTGTCGACAAAACATATAGGATTGTCGGCAGATTACAAAAGCCAATGTGCGGAAGTTGTTGTTATACAATATTGTTATTGTAAAAGTAGTTAATAATGAAAAAAAAAAATATTGAGGAAAAATTTTGATAATTACCCCCCACACACACACACCCCCACACACTTTTTAGATTCTTAAGCGCCCTGGCGAAAAAATAAAATTGGGATCTACAATTCACAATTGTATTAGACAGACCAAGATATTTCCGTCGGCAAAATTATGCCGTATACCCCCACCACCCCCCAATCCGATTGGTCTAACGACGCCTCTGCTTACTTTGGGTCAGGGTGCCTGGGGCCGAAAGTAGATCGGGTGCACTGACAAAGGGTGTACAATGTTACTAAAGGTTCGCTATTCCGAAAAAACGGTTCTCTATTTCGAAGGTTATCTATTCCGAAAATTGTCAAAACACAAACAGGCTCTCTATTCCGAAAACAAAAAGGTTCTTTATTCCGAATATGAAAAAAGTTCGTTATTCCGAATATGAAAAATGGGTTCTCTATTCCGAAATCGAATAAAGGTTCTTTATTTCGAAACAAGTCACCGTGTTCTCTACTCCGAAAAAAATGTTCTCTATTCGGAATATGAAAAAAACATTCTTCATTCCGAAATCTAAATAGGGTTCTTTATTCCGAAATGAGTCACCGTGATCTCTATTCCGAATTATAAAAAGGGTTCATTTTTCCGAATCTGTCGTTGTTGAATCATGTTTGCGCCCTCTAGAAAGGTCCTTTGAAGTTGACCAAAGCACCACTAAACTAATGTGTCATGTGTGGAAGAACCGTAATAAATGTCTGGTTTTTTTAAAAATATAATTCGATAGAGGTATCTGGAGTTCCTCTGATTTCTTGTGAAGGTAGAGAATAGTTTGAAGTTTGTAACTGTGGAGTCTGCAATGTTTTGCACGTGAAGAACAATTATAGAAAATTAGCTAATTTGCATACAATTTGCATGGTCACCTCACCGTCATCGTGCATGGTCATCAAGTATATTGCTAATCAGACAATCTGAAAATTCAACAAACTTTAACCATTATGTAGGCCGAATAATCACATATAATCACATAATCACTTACTTGGAATGAAGCAAATTTTAAACATTGCTGTTCCTTACCTACATAAATTTGCATACTACATTTTAACAATTTGGGCAATTTTACAATCTTGTAAATTTGCGTTGTTAGGTAAAATATAATTCATATTTCTTTTATTGAGTATAGCTATAATCAAGGAAAAACATTTCTTCAGAAGAAGGTTGGGGTGCGGGTGTGAGCGTATTCGTGGGGAATCTACTGAAGATAGCTGATGGCGATGTCATTGCTATCTACTAAAGATAGCGGATGACTATATGTGAAGTCATTTCTATCTACTGAAGATGGCTGATGGCTATATGTGATGTCAGTGCTACCTACTGATATTAGCGGAAGGCTATGTGAAGTCTTTGTTATCAGCTGAAGATAGCTGAAGTTATTCTCACAAAGGGAAACAGGACATTTCGCATCCCTACCATTTCACCCCCTACGTGCTGAACTGCTGGATATAGTGCCCACACACCACGTATCTACTAAAGGGAAACAGGACACTTCGCCTACCTGACATTTCGCCCCCTATATGCTGAACTGCTAAATACAGTGCCAACCCCCCGAATTAGTTATGGTTAGGGTTTAGGGTTTGGACTTAGGGTAATGGTTTAGGGTTTAGGATATTCGGGTTAAGGTGTTCAGAGCGTAAGGGTAAGGGCGCTGCTTGTGGTTAGGGTTTTGGTTTGGGACTTGGGTTAAGATTTATAGTTATAGGGCTTAGGGTTAGGGTTAAAGGTTAGGGTTAGGGTATTGTCAACTTGATACAGTATTTGCCAATTTAGAAATGGTCATATAAAGTCATTGTTATATATTGATATTAGCTGATGGCTATGTAAAGTCATATATATTTACTGAGGTTGCTGATGTGAAGTAATTGCTATCTACTGAAGATAGCTGATGGTTATGTAAAGACAGTGCTATCAAATGATAGCAGGTTGTTCTGTGAAGTCATTGCTATCTACTGAAGATTATATTTCATATTTTATTTCATTGTGGCATTTTTCCGAGGGGCGTTGAACCTCCTTGATATACGAGGGTCATTCAAAAGTTCTACCTCCACTCTTATAACTTCTGTCCTGTATAAAATGATAGCTTCTTCAAGCTTAGCATAATTGTACATTTAAATGTTACCTACACTGTATTTTGATACATTTTCCATATTTTTGTAGGTGAACTCATAACCAGAGTAAGATTTTATATTCCGGAAACGATAAAAAGTCGTAAACATTTAAATGAAAATATGTGTGTATTCCTCTTAGGAGATTAGATCGATATACAAGTGTTATGATTGGGTAAAAAAAAGTTGTTGCATTGCCCTCCGCGGCCGGGTCAAAATCGCGAAAATAATTATGGGCCCGGTTTTTTGGGGTTTAAAAAATAAATAAATCAGTAAACTAAGAGTTAATTGTGAAAGACCTTGATATTATTTACTTCAATAAAAATTTTAAACATCGGGTAGAAAATACAGCCGATATTATGCATTTGCCTCTCTTCACTCATGTTACTGTAAAATAGTAGGTATCAAATGGTTGAGTTGGTACAAAAAAATCCGGCCGGCTGTACCAAGATTTTAGGCTTAGGAGGGCAAGACAACGATTTAGTTTTTTGGGCCTAATATGCTAGCATATTATAACTGAAACAACATCAAATGTGTAACCAAACATCAATAATACCAGTTATAACAATGTATTTTAGGTTTAAAAACATATCCCAGCATCAATTATTTTCGGTAAATCCCATAAGCCTTTGCGAGTACACCTGAGATGTCGTTACTTGACGTCACGTCGACATATATAATGCGCAGTAACGATGTTTGCTAAACGATGTTCGCATCGGCCTGACGCGTACTGAAGTCAAATGACGACATATCAGGTGTAATCGCAAAGGCTTATGGGTTCACCGAAAAGATCAATTACACGAAATAGATACTGAAGTAATAATTTAGCAAGATTGAAAAAATATGTGCGTGTCCGATTACCGCTCCGCACCACACCCTAAATCAGCACCAATGGAGTATGGAGTAGGCCTATTTTAGAACCGGAAACTGAATTTTCAACCCGGTACATGCTTCAATAACGAGGGACCATACATTTGTATGAGAAAGAAATCCTACCATCTATATCCAAACTCCCGTGTTATTCTAATGCACATTTTGCTTTACCGGACCGCCCTGGCTTGGGCGCATTTGGAAGAGGGGTGTCCCGAAACCGTAATAGGTACAAACTTAGTACTTTTTGTCAATCAAGTATGGTTTATTCTCTACATGTCAATCTTTAAATCAATAGCATAGTCCTTAAAATAACGGGGGACCACCTTGATGAGTAAATGACAGCAAACCATTGCAAAATACCCCAAAACTCGGTCAGTGGAGCTCTGCCCGTGCATGTCAATAACGTCATTATCCATTGGATTAGTCGACCGTAGCGGACAATTCGATCGCTCATTGGATTTATATTATCACGTGGTAATAAATTTGCATTGGACAATCGATTACTATAATGGTTTAGTACTGCATATCTCGGTTTAATCTTCACTTTTTATGGGTTTATGGTTGGAAATGTCACGGTGAATTTGTCGTGGACATAACTGCACTATGGTTTTAACAAGCGATTTGTTACACGGGTATTGCTTCAGTTGGCTTCGCCGCTAAAAATATCAGAATAAAACCATTTTTTTACATTAACACCTACACATGGAATAACCTATCAAAAATAACACTTTTTTGTCTATAACTAATATTAATGGGATATCAAATGAAGTCGAACCATGAAACCAAAAAATCCTATAAACCCCATTTTTTTTTTTTTTTTCCTGCAATCGCATACCATAACAAAATCTGTGAACTTTTAGTCCTAATGTATATGGCATATTGGATGGCCTAGGGGAAAGTTAGCCCATATTTGCAAGACTATCCTTGCCTTCAAGGTAAAACAAACATACTCATGTTACCCTCGGGCCATGGGCTGGCCTGGTGTCAGATCTTTCCCAGGGAAAGATGACATTCCAATACGGTATGCGCCTATAAAAGAAATAGTCGGTACTTCATGTTTCTTCAATAAATAAATATTAATTGGAGATCAAATCAAGTAAATCCTTGCGAAAAAAATCCGGATAAAAGAACTTTTCCGACATTGTAACCTCCAAAACGCATAACGTAACAAAGAATTAGACCTCCACCCGATTTTTTTTCTTTCTTCGGTAAATATTAACTGGGGGTCAGGTCATGTCCATATATGCGAAAAAATCCGGATAAAAGAGCTTTTCCGACAGTGTAACCTCCAAAACGCATACAAATGTATAGAGCCCAATACGTAACAAAAAATTAGAACCACTTGAATTTTTTCTTTCTTCGATAAATATTAACTGGAGGTCAAGTCATGTCCATATATGCGAAAAAATCTAGATAAAAGAGCTTTTCCGACAGTGTAACCTCCAAAACGCATAAAAATGTATAGAGCCCAATACGTAACAAAAAAAATTAGACCCACTCGAATTTTTTTCTTTCTTCGATAAATATTAACTGGAGGTCAGGTCATGTCCATATATGCAAAAAATCCGGATAAAAGAGCTTTTCCGTCGGTGTAACCTCCAAAACGCATAAAAGCCCAATACGTAACAAAAAATTAGACCCACTCGATTTTTTTCTTTCTTCGATAAATATTAACTGGAGGTCAGGTCATGTCCATATAGGCGAAAAAATCCGGATAAAAGAGTTTTTCCGACAGTGTAACCTCCAAAACGCATAAAAAATGTATAGAGCCCAATACGTAACAAAAAATTAGAACCACTCGAATTTTTTCTTTCTTCGATAAATATTAACTGGAGGTCAGGTCATGTCCAATTATGCGAAAAAATCCGGATAAAGGAAGCTTTTCCGACAGCGTAACCTCCAAAACTCAAAACGTAACAAAAAATTAGACCCACTCGAATTTTTTTTTCATTCTTAGATAAATATTAACCGGAGGTCAAGTCATGTCCATATATGCGAAAAAAAATCCGGATAAAAGAGCTTTCCGACAGTGTAACCTCCAAAGCGCATAAAAATGTAAAGAGCCCAATACGTAACAAAAAATTTGACCCACTCGAATTGTTTTCTTTCTTAGATAAATATTAACTGGAGGTCAGGTCATGTCCATATATGCGAAAAAATCCGGATAAAAGAGCTTTTCCGACAGAATAACCTCCAAAACGCATAAAAAATGTACAGAGCCCAATACGTACAAAAAATTAGACCCACTCGATTTTTTTTTCTTTCTTCGATAAATATTAAATGGAGGTCAGGTCATGTCCATATATGCAAAAAAATCCGGATTAAAGAGCTTTTCCGACAGTGTAACCTCCAAAACGCATAAAAAATGTAAAGAGCCCAATACGTAACAAAAAGTTAGACCCATTCGAATTTTTTTCTTTCTTCGATAAATATTAACCGGAGGTCAAGTCATTTCCATATATGCGAAACAATCCGGATAAAAGAGCTTTTCCGACAGTGTAACTTCCAAAACACATAAAAAATGTAAAGAGCCCAATACGTAACAAAAAAATTAGACCCACTCGAATTTTTTTTCTTTGCTCAATAAATATTAACTGGAGGTCAGGTCATGTCCATATATGCGAAAAATCCGGATAAAAGAGCTTTACCGACCGTGTAACGCATAAAGAATGTATAGAGCCCAATACGTAACAAAAAATTAGACCCACTCGAATTATTTTCTTTCTTCGATAAATATTAAATGGAGGTCAGGTCATGTCCATATATGCGAAAAAATCCGGATAAAAGAGCTTTCCGACAGTGTAACCTCCAAAACGCATAAAGTAACAAAAAATTAGACCCACTCGAATTTTTTTCTTTCTTCGATAAATATTAACTGGAGGTCAACGGTCCTGTCCATATATGCGAAAAAATCCGGATAAAAGAGCTTTTCCGACAGTGTTACCTCAAAAACGCATAAAAAATATACAGAGCCCAATACGTAACAAAAAATTAGACCCACTCGAATTTTTTTCTTTCTTCGATAAATATTAACCGGATATCAAGTCCTGTCCATATATGTGAAAAAATCCGGATAAAAGAGCTTTTCCGACAGTGTAACCTCCAAAACGCATAACGTAACAAAAAATTAGACCCGCTCGATTTTTTTCTTTCTTCGATAAATATTAACTGGAGGTCATGTCATGTCCTTATACGCGAAAAAATCCGGATAAAAGAGTTTTTCCGACAGTGTTACCTCAAAAACGCATAAAAATATAGAGAGCCCAATACGTAACAAAAAATTAGACCCACTCGATTTTTTTTCTTTCTTCGATAAATATTAACTGGAGGTCAGGTCATGTCCATATATGCGAAAAATCCGGATAAAAGAGCTTTACCGACCGTGTAACGCATAAAGAATGTATAGAGCCCAATACGTAGGCCTATCAAAAAATTAGACCCACTCGAATTATTTTCTTTCTTCGATAAATATTAAATGGAGGTCAGGTCCTGTCCATATGCGAAAAAATCCGGATAAAAGAGCTTTTCCGACAGTGTAACCTCCAAAACGCATAACTTAACAAAACATTAGACCCACTCGAATTTTTTTCTTTCTTCGATAAATATTAACTGGAGGTCAGGTCCTGTCCATATATGCGAAAAAATCCGGATAAAAGAGCTTTTCCGACAGTGTTACCTCAAAAACGCATAAAAAATATACAGAGCCCAATACGTAACAAAAAATTTGACCCACTCGAATTTTTTTCTTTCTCCGATAAATATCAACCGGATGTCAAGTCATGTCCATATATGAGAAAAAATCCGGATAAAATAGCTTTTCCGACAGTGTAACCTCCAAAACGCATAACGTAACAAAAAATTAGACCCACTCGATTTTTTTTTTTTCTTTCTTCGATAAATATTAACTGGAGGTCAGGTCATGTCCATATATGCGAAAAATCCGGATAAAAGAGCATTACCGACCGTGTAACGCATAAAGAATGTATAGAGCCCAATACGTAACAAAAAATTAGACCCACAAGAATTTTTTTCTTTCTTCGATAAATATTAACTGGAGGTCAAGTCATGTCCATTATGAGAAAAAATCCGGATAAAAGAGCTTTTCCGACAGTGTAACCTCCAAAACGCATACAAAAATGTATAGAGCCCAATACGTAACAAAAAATTAGACCCACTCGATTTTTTTTCTTTCTTCGATAAATATTAACCGGATGTCAAGTCATGTCCATGAGAAAAAATCCGGATAAAAGAGCTTTTCCGACAGTGTAACCTCCAAAACGCATAACGTAACAAAAAATTAGACCCACTCGAATTTTTTTCTTTCTTCGATAAATATTAAATGGAGGTCAGGTCATGTCCATATATGCAAAAAATCCGGAAAAAAAGAGCTTTTCCGACAGTGTAACCTCCAAAACGCATAAAAATGTAAAGAGCCCAATACGTAACAAAAAATTAGACCCACTCGAATGTTTTTCTTTCTTCGATAAATATTAACTGGAGGTCAGCTCATGTCCATGTATGCGAAAAAATCAGGATAAAAGAGCTTTACCGACAGTGTAACCTCCAAAACACATAAAAAATGTATAGAGCCCAATACGTAACAAAAAATTAGACCCACTCGAATTGTTTTCTTTCTTCGATAAATATTAACCGGAGGTCAAGTCATTTCAATATATGCGAAAAAATCCGGATAAAAGAGCTTTTCCGACAGTGTAACCTCCAAAACACATAAAAAATGTAAAGAGCCCAATACGTAACAAAAAATTAGACCCACTCGAATGTTTTTCTTTCTTCGATAAATATTAACTGGAGGTCAGCTCATGTCCATGTATGCGAAAAAATCCGGATAAAAGAGCTTTACCGACAGTGTAACCTCCAAACACATAAAAAATGTAAAGAGCCCAATACGTAACAAAAAATTAGACCCACTCGAATTTTTTTCTTTGTTCGATAAATATTAACTGGAGGTCAGGTCATGTCCATATATGCAAAAAATCCGTATAAAAGAGCTTTACCGACCGTGTAACGCATAAAGAATGTATAGAGCCCAATACGTAACAAAAAATTAGACCCACTCGAATTTTTTTCTTTCTTCGATAAATATTAAATGGAGGTCAGGTCATGTCCATATATGCGAAAAAATCCGGATAAAAGAGCTTTTCCGACAGTGTAACCTCCAAAACGCATAAAAATGTAAAGAGCCCAATACGTAACAAAAAATTAGACCCACTCGAATTTTTTTTTTCTTCCATAAATATTAACTGGAGGTCAGCTCATGTCCATATTTGCGAAAAAATCCGGATAAAAGAACTTTACCGACAGTGTAACCTCCAAAACGCATAAAAAATGCAAAGAGCCCAATACGTAACAAAAAATTAGACCCACTCGAATTTTTTTCTTTGTTCGATAAATATTAACTGGAGGTCAGGTCATGTCCATATATGCGAACAAATCCGGATAAAGGAGCTTTACCGACAGTGTAACCCATAAAAAATGTATAGAGCCCAATACGTAACAAAAAATTAGACCCATTTGATTTTTTTTCTTTCTTCGATAAATATTAACTGGAGGTCAGCTCATGTCCATATATGAGAAAAAATCCGGATAAAAGAGCTTTACTGACAGTGTAACCTCCAAAACACATAAAAAATGTATAGAGCCCAATACGTAACAAAAAATTAGACCCACTCGAATTTTTTCTTTCTTCGATAAATATTAACCGGAGGTCAAGTCATGTCCATATATGCGAAAAAATCCGGATAAAAGAGCTTTTCCGACAGTGTAACCTCCAAAACGCATAAAAAAATGTAAAGAGCCCAATACGTAACAAAAAATTAGACCCACTCGAATTTTTTTCTTTCTTCGATAAATATTAACTGGAGGTCAGCTCATGTCCATATATGCGAAAAAATCCGGATAAAAGAGCTTTACCGACAGTGTAACCTCCAAAACACATAAAAAATGTATAGAGCCCAATACGTAACAAAAAAAAATCCAGCCGAAAAACACTGACAAATATTTTGTTCTAAAAATACTCAAAATGACTCTAGAAAGAGTCACAAATGACTCAAAATGAGTTACTGGGTCAATATAAAGTATTTCTATAACAAAAACACGCACTAATAACCATAATTTGCTTTAAAAATAACCAGAGCCCAATACGTAACAAGAAAAATTATATGGCTAAAGAAAAAACACTGTCAAATTTTTTTCTAGAAGACTCAAAATGACTCAAAATGAGTTACTGAGTCAATATAAAGTAATTCTATAACAAAAACATGCACCTAATAACCATAATCAGCTTTGTTCTAGAATTATTCAAAATGACTCAAAATGAGTTACCGGGTCAATATAAAGTAAGTTTATAGCAAACAAAAATGCAACTAATCACCACAATAACCAGAGACCAATACGTAACAAAAAAATTCTAAGTCTAGAGAAAAAACACTGTAAAAAATAATTTTCTAGAACGACTCAAAATGACTCAAAAGGATTTACTGAGTCAATATAAAGTAATTCTATAACAAAAACATGCACCTAAAACCCATAATTTGCTTTAAAAATAACCAGAGCCCAATACGTAACAAAAAAAATTCTAAGTCTAGAGAAAAACACTGTCAAAATTTTTTTTTCTAGAAAGACTCAAAATGACTCAAAAGGATTTACTGAGTCAATATAAAGTAATTCTATAACAAAAACATGCACCTAAAACCCATAATTTGCTTTAAAAATAACCAGAGCCCAATACGTAACAAAAAAAATTCTAAGGCTAGAGAAAAACACTGTCAAAAATTTTTTTCTAGAAAGACTCAAAATGACTCAAAAGGATTTACTGAGTCAATATAAAGTAATTCTATAACAAAAACATACACCTAAAACCCATAATTTGCTTTAAAAATAACCAGAGCCCAATACGTAACAAAAAAATTCTAAGTCTAGAGAAAAAACACTGTCAAAATTTTTTTTCTAGAAAGAATCAAAATGGCTCAAAAGGATTTACTGAGTCAATATAAAGTAATTCTATAACAAAAACATGCACCTAAAACCCATAATTTGCTTTAAAAATAACTAGAGCCCAATACGTAACAAAAAAAAAAATTCTAAGTCTAGAGAAAAAACACTGTCAATTTTTTTTCTAGAAAGACTCAAAATGACTCAAAAGGATTTACTGAGTAATATAAAGTAATTCTATAACAAAAACATGCATTTAATCATGATAATGTCCTTTTA
Source organism: Amphiura filiformis (assembly GCF_039555335.1). Lineage (NCBI taxonomy): Eukaryota > Metazoa > Echinodermata > Ophiuroidea > Amphilepidida > Amphiuridae > Amphiura > Amphiura filiformis. Next base: position 15,154,546 of record NC_092630.1, on the reverse strand, counting down.
AAATAACCAGAGGCCAATACGTAACAAATAAATTCCAAGTCTAGAGATAAAACACTGTCAAATATTTTGTTCTAGAAAGACTCAAAATGAGTTACTGGGTCAATATAAAGTACTTCTATAATAAAAATTCCTTTAAAAAAGGAATGGGCGCCCAACTGTTTGGATACTTTTTTTTTCTCTTTAAAACAATAATGTAATATTAGCATAGAAAGAAGTCCATTAATTTTGTATTTTAAACAAAGAATATACGCACAACATTTTATCCCGAACATATCAGAAAACAATAATAAAATCAAATCCAAGCAAATTGTGGTTTTATTTCTAAGCTGGGCATACTTTTAAGCAAAACAGTTGCGAAGTAAATCTATAGCAAGACCAAAATTAGACGCTCTTTGCGAAGTCAGGCCAAACAAGAGAAATGTGTCTGATTGGGGAAGGTGTTCTGACAATCCAAATATAAACTTAGTCCACCTCAAATGACCTGTAACAATTTGTGATTGACATTACTTAATTCACCTCGGATGACTTTGATCTGACATTCAACTTTTTCGTTCTTACACCAATCATATCCATAACAATTAACTCTTACAACTTCCTGTCAACTCTCTAATTTAAAACTCTAAATTTCTGTCTGTTTGCCTTTTCTGTCTACAGTTTGTTACAATTATTATGATAAGCAAACATTGCTGGGTAGATAACAGGATTTAGTTATTTACTTAATCCAATCATGGAGGTAGTATAGCTACAACCTTGGCGAAAAATGTTGCCACACCTGAGCGTTAATTGGCCAACATCCTTCCCCGCTCCCCTATTGCAATGTTGATTTGGACAAAATCGTCATCATTTCTACATTACAGTCTCCCAACATTGGAAAATGGGGGTGGGGGGTGGGGAAGGGCAAGTGTAATCTGAATGTGCATTTGCAACTATTATACAAAATAGTACGGAACTATCCCATATTTAGCTTCGATTGCGTGCTTTTAACACCAGAACGTGCTGGTGTGGCCCTGGTGTGGCAACGAATTTCCGCCAGAGTTGTAGTAGGCTTACTACCTCCATGATCCAATCATGGCAATAACGTCAATTTTGGTCTTCAGTGTTTTAAAATACAACAATGTAGAACATGTATAATTAATATGCCGTGTTGTTTGCATACAGTTTTCCGCCCAATTGTGCCACCATATTGCAACTTTGGCAATAACCGCTATATAGATTCTATGGTAATTAGCAAACAAAAGCCATCAGTAGAGTCCTCGTTAATTGATCTAATCACTATGGACCACAATAGTCTCATCCCAATGGCATAGTCCAATAACCTCAATTACATAATCATAGTGCAAAATTTGACCTCAAGTTGCAGAGTATGAGTTTGTGTACCCAAATTTTCAAAGGATGAAAGTAGGCCTACAAATGTATTAGGGCTTAAGAACTGTTCCCATGATAGATGAGCATGTTGTGGATCCTAGTGTATGGTCAAATGTCACCGTCTATCGGGTTTCTAAGGCACACGGTAAACTGGTTGAACCCATACAAAGGTCAGGATTTATTTGGTGTTTTTATAAATCCTAATTTTGTATTTTAAACAAAGAATATACGCTCACCATTTTATCCTGTGCATATCAGAAAACAATAATAAAATAAAATCCAAGCAAATTGTGGTTTTATTTCTGAGCTGGGCATAATTTTAGCAAAACAATTGCGAAGTCAATCTAGCAAGAGTGAAATTAGAAGCTTTTCACAAAGAATCACAAAGTCATGCCTATATTTTGGCGCCTCCGTAGAGGGCGCCAAAAACACATGCACATAATATCCATAATTTGCTTGAAAAACAACCGGAGCCCAATACGTAACAAAAAAATGTATAGAGCCCAATACGTAACAAAAACCACTACAGAGGGAGGAAGTATGAATAAAGTAATTTTAATCAAATTTTAGTTTTGTTACGTATTGGGCGGATGAATTATTTTTGCCACTTTTTGTTCTAGGTAGAAGAGGTTGAGCCCAATACGTATCAAATTGATACGTACTGGGATTTTGTTACGTACTGGGCTCTTACAGACGCGCACCAATGCGCTCAATATGAACAGAATGCATCACCCGAATAAAAGGCAGTCAATATTCACATTGAAACTATTAATTTCTCTTCCCAAAATTGATGTTTTTAACCAAACAGATGAAAAGAATCTTAAGATTTGGTTTATACAAAACAAATATTGACTGCTTTTTATTCGGGCCATGGTTAAAATTATAGGCCCGCGGTTATCTCAAAACCATAGGGCATAGTCATGGTTTTGAGATCACATTTGGCCTATAATTTTAACCATGCCCCTCATAGAAGTCAATATTTGTATAATATGGCATAGTTTTGTCAGAATTTCTGTTTTGATCGCACTATTTTTCAATTCTGACTACCAATTTTGCAAATGGCAAATGTACCCATGAATGGATGATTTTGCAAGCCACAATAGAAATATCGATTATTTCTGTTGTATTAGAAATCAAATACTGGTTGGATATTTTGGCAGTCGCAAGTGTGAAATTAAAACGCAAATTCTGACCAAACTATAATATATAGACCCACACGATGTGCCTTACAGAGGTGGGAAATATCTTTCTTTAAAAAAACTATATTAATTTTAAACGCTAAAAAAATTAATTCCGTTAAAGCTCGCGGGCGAAGTTAAGGCCTATAAAAATCAAAAATCTTACACTAAAAGACAACATTTCATGCTTAATTTTATCACCGGGATTTTTTTGAATGTATATGCAAGCGCTATGTTTTAACTGACACTTGTGAAGGAAAAATATTGTTTCATATTGACCGAGAAAATTAATTTCATAGCAAAAAGGTGTATCTCTGAATTGGGCTGATTTCAACATGTATCGATCGACTTTTAGAGCATAACAATAGAAGCTGGTGACTTAAGTTCTGAGTGTGTAAGGCTAGCTTCACGTACAATATTGTATGTACAATACTTTTCGTGACGTCAAAAAGTATTACACGTGCAATAAATATACGTGCCACGACGAGTTGAATCAGATTAAATAACGCGCTATAACCCTGACGGTTCATTGTTTGCTAAATCCAAGCGAGGTCACCAGAAAATCTATGCAAGAGAAATTTCTACTGCTGCTGATGAAAAATCCTAGAGTGCGTTTGGAGGTTTTTTCTGCACTTTACCAGTAGCCCTAATAAATTCATAAAACAATAAAAATCAAATAAAGATTTAGGGCAAATGTTTTTACTCACTGCTCATCTGATCCACTTTCCCAGGAAACTAAATATCGATACTCCTTAGTTTTTCCCTGACTTTCCAGACATAATTATGAGTAAACATCAAATTTAATGTTTACAAAACAATCAAATATATATACATTCTTTTGCATTTTGTACATAAATATTGATATCAATAATGTAGGCCTACAAACATTAAAAAAGGGGGCCTAAGAGTATGTCTATTTTTAATCATATACTAATTCCGCCATGCCCAAACATATCTTATTATGAAATCGTGTAATGGAACCCAAATTCCAATCAAAAATAAAAAAACAAATTTGTTATCAAATACACTAGGCCTATACATTGTATTATAGGAATTTAATAGATGGTTCATTTTAATAAATAAATAGATTAACACGGGTAATGGACAAGAAATATTTGGCAATACCGGATTTACCAGAGAGCCAGTGGATAAAGAAATTAATTATAATTAAAACAAATTAAATGAGAAAATGAAAGCAAGGACATTTGGCGAAGTATTGTTTTAGAATTCGAAGGAGTCCTAAATGTTATCCTGGCCCCAGGACACTGGTTAATGTAAATTCGACCCATAGTTATTTTATCTACTTTTGCCAGCATTCAACCTGTTCAATGTGATTTATGCCTATTTTTAATAAAATTCCGAAATCTGACGTATCAACGTTGTATCGCGCACAAATTATGATTCGAGACTATTTCATTTGACACGGTTGTATGGATTTCAGAAGATCGGTCCTATAATAGATATCGATTAGAGAATTACAGCAAGAGGCTTTGAGGATGCCGTAATCCTCTTGACCATCAACCAATCAGAGAGACATATTTCAGAAATATATTCGTAGGATTGAAACTCTTTCAACTCTGAAATATATATTTCAAGTAATCTCGTTTCATACTTTGGCTTGCAATAAAGCCACGAAGGGGCGGTAATGTTAATATACGATTTCAGTCAAATATTGGTGCAAATATACGATTTCGGTCAACTATTTGGCTATCCTTTGCCCAAAATTATGAAATGTTTATTAGTAACAACAACTCTTAGGAGGGTTTTCGAGTAATTTTAGCGAAATAATGAGGTTAAATAAAAGAAAACCCACTTACAATTTTGGACGCTTAACTGTGGTGTTCTAGGGAATTAAAATATCACAATTAACCGACATGTTTAATTCAAAATCGTTGTCCTACAAGCACATGTTCAGATTGTGTGAACATTACAAATACAAACAATAAGGTTGAAAAATAAATAGCCATTTAAAAATGATTTTAAAAGATCGTCTATTTTGTAGCTTTATGACACTGAATAGGCCAAATATCTGCCTCTGACGAAAAAAAATGTTTTCCATGCTGATTTGTTTTTGTAACAAGTACCGTATGTCATTTCAAAAAGAAAAAGAAAAAAGGCGGATATTACTTTTAAAAACTCAACGCATTACTATTAATACGCCTATAATTAATGAATGAAAGAGTATAGAAGGCGTTGCATCCGGTTCTAATAAGGGGGGAGGGGCACAAGCCGTTTTCGGCAGTTTTCCTATGGGATTTTCTAATATTTCAGATCAAGGGGGGGGGGCTTCCGTGCCCCTAACGCTACGGTTACTGCATTAACACGTTTATGGATGTATTGTGATGATCATAAGTAGGCCTATCATAACATGCCTCAACGATATCAATATGTAAAAAGGTGTTGCAAATTCATAACACAGCGTGTTATAATGTAACGAATGCTATGCCAAAACTTAACTTAAAAATTAACAAAAATATCAGTATCAATAAAATCAGAACCAGAATAAATACAAAGGCCTACAAATAATACTTTTAAACTTTCTAAATCAATATAGGCCTATGACTAAATATCAGTATAAATGAATCTCTAAATCAATTAATCAATCAGTTATCAATCAATCAATCAATCAATCAATCAATAAATAAATAAATAAATAAATAAATAAATAAATAAATAAATAAATAAATAAATAAATAAATAAATAAATAAATAAATAAATAAATAGGCCTAAATAGATAAATCTATAAATAAATAAATAAGATCTGAATGTGCCATTTATATTATTATTACAATTATCCCAGACACTGAAATGACGAAAACACTTACACCAAAATTTGGGCCTCTGGTCAGCCATTCAGAAAGAACGCATAATTTATTCAAGCAATGTTTTTAGAAAATGCCCTGGAATCAGCCAATTAATAATGATTTCTGGACAACTTTTTCGAACGGAGTAAATACCCGACCGAGCCTCCCAACAATTACTGGGAAGCTAGTTGCGCCTATAACCCAAGAGTTCCCTTAACACACTGGGAACTATTTTGCTGGCACTCATCTAGCGATCAACTCCTTATCGAGGAGGAAAAGCTCTATATACCAATGAACAAATATTTCGCTAGGCAATCCTCTACACGATCATCTCCTCGGAGGAGGAAATAAAAAGCTCCATAATACCAATGGAGAGAATATAAAATGCCGCGGACTTACATGAATTCGCTAGGCAGTCATCTAGCGCGTCAAAAGAAATTAAATGGCTGACACCTTTCTCATTTTCCAATTATATTCATAATCAGATTACATAGTGGACATCGGTAAATATACCCATGCCAAATACCCAGTAGGTAGATGCCTACGGATATTGGAACTACTAAATCGAATTTATTAATGTAGTACATGTATAATTCTGTACATTAAATCGATCATTTTAGAAAAATGATCCAAAAACTGCCACAAGGACTACTTGTTAACATCCGTACCCTGTACCGTGGAATAAGCTATTTCTGATCCCCTCATTTCCTTTGCTAGTAAATACCGCAAGATCCACACTTATGATTATTTGAAGAGCCTCTGAATTTTACGGTTGAGTCCTCTTCACCACAGTGGACCATTAACCCGATTTGAACATGTTGAAGGAGTTAATTGCAAAACCCGTTATTTTTCGCTGCCAACGCCAAGCAAACACAGTGCCATGCTCTGCACATTTATGATTTTTTTTTCTTTTTCGAATACATAACTAGGATACCATGTCTAATACAAAAGGCAGCCTTTAACAGAAATTAACGCGATAACCAGCCGGCTGCGCAACCTCATAAAAACTTGAACCCAATATTTCATTTTTATTTATACTTTGATGAACAAGAAAATCTGAGGGCATAGTACTTGGCCCCTGTCTAGCTATCCCATGCCAACCTGGTGTTAATTCCTCCCGTCCTGCTATAATTAAAATTACTCGACCTAAGACTGAAGGGTATTACCACCTAAGACTGAAAGTGGTACCAATTGTATCGGTTTTGTTAATGCTTCTGAAGACTCATTAGAGTGAACACATTATACAAAATAGAATTTTTTAAAAATACAACTGCGCAACAGAATAAAATGTGTTGCTGAGTGCTGAGATAAAACTGAACCTAAAGTGATATACTCACGCACACTCTCACACCCGTATACAATAGTCATACTACTATGTAACTCAACAAACCTCAATGTAATTAGAATATTATTCAAATTCGTAGAACTCTCAATCGAATATATTCTCATTTCTCCTTCGTATTTCATCTCATTCCTAATTACCTTTTAATTTGAAGACCGACACTTTATGTGTACTTGTCTCACTACTGCGAGACTCAAATTTTATGACACACTATCAAACTCTTGAAATCCATTTTAAACATATATCAAATATGACATATGGGGAGTGGTGGGTGGGATAAAAAATTTCTGCATCCGTTCTTGCTGAAAAACTGACAGAGAATGGCATTAGCTAACAAAATGGCCACCGACGGCCCCAAGCAAGGATGCCCGTGATTGGCCCGCCTGAAACCAAACAAGGCACCCAATTGGCTCCTCATGAAAACATCGCGTGACATCACGAGGGCGATCCCATTTCAGCTGCAGGGATAATTTTGTGTTTCATTTGATATGTACAAATTAAACTGCATTATCCCAGACACTGAAATGACGAAAACACTTACACCAAAATTTGGGCCTCTGGTCAGCCATTCAGAAAGAACGCATAATTTATTCAAGCAATGTTTTTAGAAAATTCCCTGGAATCAGCCAATTAATAATGATTTCTGGACAACTTTTTCGAACGGAGTAAATACCCGACCGAGCCTCCCAACAATTACTGGGAAGCTAGTTGCGCCTATAACCCAAGAGTTCCCCTTAACACACTGGGAACTATTTTGCTAGGCACTCATCTAGCGATCAACTCCTTATCGAGGAGGAAAAGCTCTATATACCAATGGACAAATATTTCGCTAGGCAATCCTCTACACGATCATCTCCTCGGAGGAGGAAATAAAAAGCTCCATAATACCAATGGAGAGAATATAAAATGCCGCGGACTTACATGAATTCGCTAGGCAGTCATCTAGCGCGTCAAAAGAAATTAAATGGCTGACACCTTTCTCATTTTCCAATTATATTCATAATCAGATTACATAGTGGACATCGGTAAATATACCCATGCCAAATACCCAGTAGGTAGATGCCTACGGATATTGGAACTACTAAATCGAATTTATTAATGTAGTACATGTATAATTCTGTACATTAAATCGATCATTTTAGAAAAATGATCCAACAACTGCCACCCAAGTTCCTTGTCATCACATGCAAGGAAATTGCCAAACCACCCCCCCGCCCCCCCTCGAGATTTTTATGCTTTACAAATAAGGCGAGCTCTTGGCTGTCTTTCCCTTCCTTGTTTATAATCTCCCTTATAGTGTTCTTAAAATAGTTTGTCCCAACTTATAAACCTACCATTGTTGGTGGTGACGAATGTTGGTGCTAAAAAGTTTAGGATTTAACTTGACTGATTGGATCAACAGTCCTACCTAGTGAGCATTCTTATGCAGTACTAGTAGAAAAGAATGCCTGCCAATGCTTTGTTTTGGCCATCTGGTACATTCACGTACGAGAAAACCCCAAAAAGAAAACAACAAAACCCACTGACTATTATAACTTCACAAGGATTGTTTTGAATTATTTGAATTTCCTTCCTTCTGAACATGTGAGATGAGATAATTATGCTACTGTCGAGTGAGTGTCTACTTCTCATATTTTGATCACTGTCAATTATCATGAATGAGTGTTTTAGTAGCTTAATAGGCCTACTACTACTTATTAACGAGTTACCATTGTAAAAATTGTGAATTTCCTTCTGCTTCAGGAGTAACAACTAGGTGACTGATAACCTATTTAAAACACTGACATACCGAAAAACATTACTATACATGTAATCTATGAATTTCCGTCTGTTTCGGACTACACATAGCCTATTTGTACATACCAACTCGGACAAATGTTTTAGTGACCAATTTACCGATAAATGAAACTATATAAGGTCAGTTTGCCATACATGGTGAACGAATCTGTCCTACAGTACGTTTAAATTCATAACTTTGATTTACCAAACTTAATAATAATGAAGAATTGTTCTTTGTTTGATAGGTACAAAAAGAAAATCATTTGTTTTACCAAACTTGATAACACTCTTATAGCAATGTACATTAATTATGTTATATGAAATTCTTTTTGCTTCTTTAAATGACTACCCCTGGTCTTTCAGTGAATATCTACTTGGACAAAAGGTGCTTAATTTAACTGCAATTTTAAAGGTTAATTTGCCGTAATTGGAACGAAGAAATAATAATAATAATAATAATACATGGGATTTATAAAGCGCCCCACGATGTAAAAACATCCTCAAGGCGCGGGGCTGCACAGAATCTTAAATTTACACCCACTAAAATAAAATTAAAATTAAAAATAGGGCCTACATGCTGAACAAAATTGTATACATAAAAAATACGCATGATAGAACTCATATACACACCTTAATATACTAAAACCATGAAAACATAATAATAATGTACAAGAGTTCTGGACTTCGTTTGATAGATACGAATAAGAAATCATTTACCATGAATTTGTTTTTATAATTTCATAATAATCACTCTACTCAATGTAGCCATTAACTATATGTAATATGTTATATGCATATCCTTATGCCTCTGTTAGTAACTACCTACAGTCTATAAGGCGGTGAAATTATAAGTATGCCATAATAGATGAAACTGTAATTCAATTAATGACAAATTATTCTCTTTGTTTGATAGATACAATTATTACAACATTTAATCACACACACATGTTTAACTTGATGCTAATGAAGATCCAGTCCTTGTTTAATGCAGGTTTGTTTTCGGTAATAACCGCTCGACTAGCCATTAACAATAGGTAATATATTATATGCATTTCCTTCTGCCTATGTTAACAGACTACCCCCAACCTGTGTCGGAGAATAGTTAGGTGACAAAACGTATAGTGTAAAAGGTAATTTGATTGAAAACATTGCCAATTTGCAATAATTTAATTGATGAATAATTTTCCCCCCAGTAAATAAATTTTATTCGGACTCTGCACCTGCGCACCCCTATCTGCAAATACACAAATTTCCCTTGATTTATTAATATGACCATCTATAAAAGTTTGATATGATGACCGATATTTCACTTCCATTTGAATTCTACCCCATAGAATTTGGGGTTATTTCTCCAACTAGCAAAAGTTTGCCGTTATTTCTCCAACTAGCAAAAGTCAAGTTGTCGGATGTGCTATGACACCTAAAAGATAATTCATGCAGCAACGAGTTTGGTTAATTAGCTACTCCGAGATAAATCCACTCACTTCAATTGCCTTCAGATCGCTTCAGCATTTAATGTATGACATTTTATCACTAAAATGATCCATTGATGACACCAAGATAATTCTGCAGTTTCCTGCAACCGCTTCCTTCATCTGTTTCTTGTATTATTTGACATGGACATATTGCCCAAGAATAATATAAGCCCAATCAGTGGGACAAAATAAATTTTGACATTTCCATCAAGCTATGGAATGATCTTCCTCTTTATTGCAGCTCCATTCGTAGAAGCATTTTTGACATTTTATCACTAAAATGATCCATTGATGACACCAAGATAATTCTGCAGTTTCTTGCAACCGCTTCCTTCATCTGTTTCTTGTATTATTTGACATGGACATATTGCCCAAGAATAATATAAGCCCAATCAGTGGTACAAAATAAATATTCCATCAAGCTATGGAATGATCTTCCTCTATCCTTTATTGCAGCTCCATTCGTAGAAGCATTTTTGACATGGACTTGTTAGCATACAGCTTCCATAATTGCTTATGCTATTTTTTACTCGCGTGAAGAACTGTATAATATATAATCTTCCCGTTCACAACTAGCATTTTGGTTCGCCTCCTCGCCATTAAGGTGCAACAATACTCCATTTGAAGGATACAATGTATCTAATGTAGATGAAGATTCTTCGTTATCTGTATATGCTCTAAATGTAGTTAGCCGTTATACACAATAAAATTTTTCACCATTAGAGAAGTTACCGTTTCCATCATGCTTGTGCTCTAACAAAGATCGTTCCTCCCCATAGAGCCAGGTTACGATTCAAAATATACTCCATCCACTGTCATAGGCATGGTAATTACGGGCTTTCTGTTGCAGATCCCGCAAGATGTCCTCCTTCTACCACCTGTCTCGAAGTAACCACAGGACCTGCAGTGAATGAAAAGACAGACAGAAGAGAAGCAAATTCTGCCAGCAAAAGCCCTTTTACTTTGTGTATAGTTCATGCCTGTCTATAAATGACATCCAATATATTCAACAATTCAACTCCTTTATTCATCTATTTGAACTCCGACAACCTTGGATTGAACTTGTAATAAAGGTCAAAAACACATAATTAAACCCATTTTTTATTCATATTTTAAAATTTATTTATTTATCTATTTATTTTTAAAGGCCGTTTTGTTTTTTCATAGACGACATAGACGATAGCGTTGAAGTTACTCTTTTTTGTTGTGATTCGTTTTATAGCAAACCCGGATGGCTTCCAAAATTAGAGCATCATGTGTCCACGTCATGATGCTTGCGTATAAAGGTTTGAAATTGACAATTAAATTCACTCACATGGCTTTTATATACCAAGAGAGAGAATCACGCGTCTACGGCCATGATGATGATTGCGATAAATTGACCATGAAATTCACTCATATTATGTCTATTATTATAATTTTACCCAGAGAGAGCATCACGTGTCTACGCCCATCATGATTGCGCTAAACGGATTGAAATTAAAATCACTCATATGGTTATTATTATACAAAGACATTGATTTTCCAATTCAGAACAAAATGTTTGAACCATGTTGCCAAAATATTGAAATTGACAATTAAATTCACTCATATGACTAGGCCTATTATAATTTTACCAACCAAAGCATCACGTGTCCATCCCATGATGATAACATGTGCTAAATTCACCCATATGGCTATTAAATACCAAGAGAGATTTTCCAATTCAGAACAAAAATTTTGAACCGTGTTGTTATACAACTTTCAATTTCAAACCAGAACAGGAATAGATTGTGTTCCTTCAGACTGCCTAATATAATTATGATGAACAAAGAAATGGTTCAAAACTTTGCTTTCCCTTAATTTCAAGCATTTTCCATTCTCCTACCTGCATGATTTATAATTATTTATGAGGTCAAAAACCCCTGATAACCCAGTGACCCCCCCGGCTATATACTGCCGTGATTCAGTGGCCTATGTTAGTAATGTACATACATGTAGGCCTATACATGTAGACGACCATGTTTGACAATCTTGAAAGCAAATTTCTCACCGTGTTATTCACTGTTGACGCAAAATACAATACTCTATTTGGCCATCGGCTGTTGCCACCGCTTACAAGCATAGGATAAATATAGTCTCTCTTCTGACAAATGTAATAGCGCTAAGATATCGCCTACAATATTTCAACACATTAGAATTATTCCATACCACCAGTCCGGCAATCCCAATCAATAGTACTCGTACTCGTACATGCATGACTTCCTCAGACCACTGTTTAGACAATCGACCACGAAAGTTTTATCGAGTTATACATGTTATACAAACAACTCCAGACTGTTCATTGTACCGTCACAATTCATTTCATGTGATGTGATGTGGTGTAAACTGTAAGCTTACTTGCTTTTTTTCTTTCCAGTTGTTCATATTCGAGGTATCCTTGATGTGTTTAGTGTCCACATCCGTTGGCTTCACCACTACCCACTTTTTTGTAAGCTGTGACGGCCTATTCATTGTCTTATAGTTGAATAAAAAATTTCTGCATCCGTTCTTGCTGAAAAACTGACAGAGAATGGCATTAGCTAACAAAATGGCCACCGACGGCCCCAAGCAAGGATGCCCGTGATTGGCCCGCCTGAAACCAAACAAGGCACCCAATTGGCTCCTCATGAAAACATCGCGTGACATCACGAGGGCGATCCCATTTCAGCTGCAGGGATAATTTTGTGTTTCATTTGATATGTACAAATTAAACTGCATTTTAATATTATTAATATTAGTATTAATACGACGTATTATTAACTTTAAAAAGGTGCCCATTGATTATATAATAATTCAAGTACAGTTGAATCATGGTAGGTATTATGATACCTACCATGGTTGAATACTAAGAAGACATTAAAAGATGTTCATCATTCCGTGCACTCACTAAATTTAGAACTCTTAGAAATTTGGCAACTCCGTATCAATTAAGCAACCTATGATTGTAGCAAAATATATATTTTCCCGGTACATACTATTTATTGCACGTGTAATACTTTTTGACGTCACGAAAAGTATTGTACATACAATATTGTACGTACAATACGGAGTCTGAAGCGCCCTTAAGTTGTTGTACATGACCACCCGGCTAGCACTTGTTCCGTGCCTAGTATATCAGTATATGGGACCATGACAACCCCTCTCAGACATTAAAAAATCCACTGGCGCGCCTCAATATCCCCTCTCGAGGAACTAAATCTAGTTCTTCACCCGACATGACCACATAATTATGCATATTATACACACCCACACCCCGATTGAAACTGCTGCCCTGTTCAGGCTACCATCATCGTATTACGTTTCACTACCTGGAGAGAATTGATCAAAAATTGAATTCCCTCCTGAGGTTGGTATCTGTCAATGAGTTGGCCAGATCACAAGGATGCCATTATAGCTAGAGGCAGTATATAACACAAATGGATCAATGACTGACATAAAAATGACCTTGTGTGGTATTTAGTTCCCAGGAAGTGAGTTTTGCCTGAGGCAAGTTGTGGAAATGTTGACCCCTCACTACAGGAGTTATTACCGTCGATTTGGTTGAAAAAGGAGGTGAGACATGATCAAATCTCTCCAAGTAACAAAACGTTAATACCACAGGTCCTGAAGTAACATGATAATTGTCCAATTGACTGAATAAGTGCTAATTTTCATACGCCAAGAAATCTTCCAAGTGGCATGGCTGGGAACCTGGCGCAATTATAATTCGTTAGTAACAATTAAATGACAACTTAGGGTTATCTGGAGTTGAATGAAGTCACTGAATTCAATGGCACTTTCTATTAATTGATTTTATTTTTAAATCATTGACTTATATCAAGATCTTAAAGAAATTATAAAAATAAAAGTATATTTTTTTTACCTAGCTGATTTATTAATAATTTAGTTTCTCGTTTTAAATATCATACTCATCCATAATACATTTTTAGTATTAAAATGCAATTAAGAAATTAGTCAATTACAGCTTAGTCAAATTATTAAAAACTTATAATTAATTTACAATATTACTATGTAATTTATTACTCTATTGATTTATAATACATCCAACCCTGTCAAGTAGTGCCTAAATCCAATTTTGGTATTTTGAGATTTATCATTTAAAGGTTTCAAAATATAGTAGTAAAGGAATGGAGCAAGGTATGAAAATAAAATATGGTATGCAAATTAGAAATGACTTTAGCAATGTTTTGGTCCAGGAATTAGTTCTTGATGGTTACTGATTTAAGCACTTTTGCAGCTCGGTTCCTTAGAAATTAGTATTATATTACATTAAACACCATTATAAGTCACATAATCACACATACTACATAGTCAGCCTATCTCTACAATAACCAATGTAGCGCTATTGTTTTTGTAAAACAGTTTCCGAGCTACAGAGTTAATAAGTGAGTGTTTCTAGAATTTTTTCGAAGATTATTTGTCTTTTCCTTATAAACTAATTGTATCATACCTAAACAGCTTATTCTCTAACTAAAGTCAGTTTCGATATATCTTAAAAATCAAGTGCACATTTTTATGAATATTAAAATATTCATAAAGAATGTGCTTTTAATTGAAATGAATTACGCCGGGGGAGTGGGAACTTTAAGGGGAATCAGATTTTTTTAGTCTTGATTGGGAAATCTGGGTAAAATTGGAAAACAAGGGGGGAATCCGAAATTTTGAGCGGACGCGAGGGCGGAATACGAAATTGTTTATCGATTTGTTTTGGTCAAAACTCCCACTCCCCCTGACGTAAAAATTGAACGGTGTTGTAGGTTTACAATATAAAAATATTGATGGACTTAGGCACTTCTTCAGCTCGGATCAATGATGATACCAGATTTGATCCCACTAGGTTATGTATTAAATTGTGAACTAAACACAGAATACAACAAAGGCATGCCGTTTTTGTGAAATTAAAATGTCATTTCACACCAAACAGATTTTTCCGAGGTTGGACTTTAGTCCAGAATTGGACGTGGACCATGAGTGGAGAACAACGCATCCAATTGAATTGGCTTCACTCTTGTGCAGTCTCTCTAGATAAAAACCGCTATATATTTTTCGTCTTTGCCCCCAATATTTTTGTTTGCCCCTCCTGACCAAGAAAGCTGGCTACGCCCCTGTGGATGCGGCTATTGCAACAATGGCATCTGTTACGGTTGTTTTGTCGAGATTGCCGATCGACAATAACCCACAAATTAGACATAAAAATATATAACTAATTTGTGTGTATTACGAGTTAAAAAGTATAACTAGGAATAACATAACTGCGCGTTAGGAAATGCATTTTTACTACTTCCCCTCAAAATATTGTTCTATATGTATTTGTATACTATACCATGCACAAACTGCTGCCACCTATTGTCGTGGTTGTTGTTGCTGCGGTGGCTGCTGCCACAGCTATTGTTGTTGTTGGTGGTGTTGTTGCTGTTGCTACTATAATTATTACGCCCTACACCTGCTCATGAATACTAATCTTAAAACTACCCATCAAACACAAAACGTTTTCGACATTATTCGCATAAGGTTAAAAGATGTTGTCAGAAAATGTTTACACGACTGGTTATAAAGAGTATACAATGAGTATAAAATGTTTTCAATACATTCAAAAACATTTTTGATAACTTACTGCAAATATTCTAAGAAAATGTTATTTAAGTTTTGACAAAATATTTGACAAAGATATTTGTCAAAAAATATTTTACATTTTTATCATTTTGAAAACATTAAAAAATGTTGTGTAGTGTATTTTCATACAAAGCGTTTTAAAACGTTTTCATGACCTTTGTATAACCCGACGTTTAATGTTCTTAAAAGTTTTTTACCAAAACCAAAACCCAAAACGTAACCTGGTTAAAACGTTTTAATAACGTTTTGTATTTACTGGGTATGTACTACAAGTATTATCACGGAACATCTCTGCCATTAGCGGTGCAGCTGCTTATTAAGTAAAATAAGTTACTATGAATATGTTAGACCATATGCAAATATATATACATGCCTGTTATATGTCTTGTAACCAGAAGGATATAGCTAACAACAATATTTTTTTATATTTTTGAAGTTATTTTTACAGTGAATTTTATAAATGAAACACATCCCCAAAACGACCCCCTACGCCTTTATTACGAGGCAAAAACTAAGCATCTAATTTTAGAAACTGAAGCAGCAAAAAGAAACCCATTTTAGTTATGGACATGTTGATACCTCATTTCTCTTGATAACTCAAAATGTGTAGCCATGGTGATCTTTAATGAAAAAAGATACAGAATCGAAGGGTACACTAAACAAGTCAGTGTACCATTACATTCTGTACATGACTGATCAAGGATGACCCGTGGTGACCAGTGACGAACAGGAGCAGTAAAAGCAACATACTGTTAAATATGCATATTTTTCAATCAAAGGATTACCATGGCAACAAATGCACATTTTGGGCTTTTAAGACCAATTTCCAAAGGGTTTCCTTTTTAAAACTTGGATGCATTATATTTTAATTTTATTTCCTCGCAATAACGGGAGGGTAATTAATTATAGGGATGTGTTTATTTGCTTTGCTTAAATATTTACAGTGCATTTTCACTTTGGCTTCATTACTCATCTAAACATCCCTTTACCCTTGAACTTGTGCCATCTCTGTCTTGTTGCTATTACGCGTAGTTGAATCACTGTGGTCGTCAACTCGCTTTCCAAATCTGCGGCGCAAAACCTTTGCTACCTGTAACGATTATTAATAATATCAAAAGCAATGCAGTTACTTATTTTTAAAAATGATTCTATCTGTACAAGTTCTTTAAAATTACTAAAACACAGACCGACGCAGGAAGGCACCCCATATACGGTACTTCACTACTGTATGAATGGCCACTATTCCACAATTGTTTATTGTATGCCAAATTTGGGTTATGCAGTCGTAGTATAATTTATTTCTGCGCATTGTGACACCTTATTTGTTGCAATGGTCCCAATATTGACGGCGCAGTCTAAAAGAACGTAACCCAAGATTTGAAACTTGCAGCAAAATCCTATTGCCTTGTACTCAGTATCCATTGAAGAAAATCTGTTCATATCTCATTGGATTATTCTTTTT
The DNA here is from genome assembly GCF_039555335.1 of Amphiura filiformis. Classification (NCBI taxonomy): domain Eukaryota; kingdom Metazoa; phylum Echinodermata; class Ophiuroidea; order Amphilepidida; family Amphiuridae; genus Amphiura; species Amphiura filiformis. The sequence goes on along the minus strand of NC_092630.1, from coordinate 15,137,506 downwards.
GTGTCATGCATTTGGAGGATCAAAACATGTGATAATCAATCAAAATTGTCATCAATCACATCAGTGATCATTATTCACGTAATTTCAAAAATTGAAACATTAAAATTTCAATATTTTTCTGACCAACAGGGTCCTAAATGGCATACAATTGCAAGTTGTCCTTTCAGTGGTAAAGTTATATTCAAAATGTCCTGATTTTCTTGGACACATAAAACATTGAACATGTCATGTTTTAATTTTAAGTAAACAATGACCACTGATGTGAATAATGACTTTTTTTTAATTGATTATCACAAATTAACGAAACGAGAAGAATAATCCAATGAAACAACATTTCTTCCATAGATACTGAATACATGACAATTGAATTCTGCTGCAACTTACACCCCCCCATTCCTCTTAAAATAGCATTTCCGCACCGTTTCATGACTTAAGGGATCATATAAACTGTGGTATTCTTATGCAAACCATTATTTATACCCCACAAAGAAATCGTACACCACAAGATATTATATTTAGAGAATAAAGGTATTGTTTTTAGACGCTGGAGTGCATCTATGGTCTCATATAACACGGGCGACATCATTATTTTAAGTAAAACAACGAGGCGAAGCCGAGTTGTTTTACGCCAAAAATAATGATGTCGCGTGTTATATGAGACGATAGATGCACGACAGCGGCTAAAAAACAATACCTTTATTCTCATTCTTAAACATTTCAATTTAAATAAATATATTAATCATAAGTATACCAAATTTTAATCAAATTAAATCAAGGAATTAACTAGGGCTTAGAATCGACCAGTCATGTTGTTGCAACAGAGCATAAATGCCCAAAACTGAATTTTGGACAGATTGACACATAATTTAAAATCTAGATTAAAGTGAAAGATGTCACTTACAACATATTTTGATCAAACTCTGATCTTTAATAAGGTTGCAAAATTTGACACGTTTTCGTTCATTTTCATATAATTAGCATAATAAAAAGAAATGTATGAAAAAAATGAATTTATTTTTTTTCGTCAAAAGTAGATATGTTATAAAAATCAAACTTACAGGAAAGATTGACTCTTGTCAAATCCTACAATTCTGTCCGAGAAAAATTGCATATTTGTATTTATTTTTTTAATTAATGGACATAATATTGATTAATTAATTTGCGATAATGAATATTTTTTTATGATTTACCATAATTCCAAACATGTCAAGGAATGTGTCAAATTAAAGCTAATGAAATGCTTTATAGATTTGTCAGAGCACATTTTGCAAAATGCATTTAGTATTTTAGTTATAAAATTCCAAACATTCTATTCCAATTTTTGGCTATACACGCACAGGAGCTGTTCTTTTAAAATCCGCGCCTAATCCATAATGAGTCTTTCATCCTATTGTCAAAGTACTGTGTTCCCTGCAGCATTATGGAGTGACCAGGTCCTTGAGTTTGATGGTTTTGTAGCAGATGACAGTGCTCATTCAAGCCTACCAAGGCCATTTAGTAGCAACTTGCTGAATGGCTGGGCATTATCAGGTATCAAAGAGATGCCTTATGCAGCTGCCAATCACAGTAGAGGTTTGATAACATTTTGTTAAAAACCCAAAAGTGATCTAAGGACAAAACTGTGCATGTTGGTACTTGATTGTTAGGATTCTTATATGTTGAAAATCCCATGTAGTAGTATTTTTTATGTGTAGTGTATATTGTTCATAAATTATATAGCTTTTAAATTTTGGGCATTAATGCTCTGTTGCACTGTATGCACCTCCGATTGGTTCAAATAGCGCGTACGAGTATCGCGTCAACGCCCACTCGCTTAAGTGTGTGATATCACACGGGTAATAACCAATAAGATTGCATGAACGTTCTCAAGTGTTTAAGAATGCTACATCTTACTTAGTAACAGCTCATCCCACACATACATACCCACCCCGATTACACAAACACAAACATACTTATTTGGAAGCAGACCGCGACCAAACTTAATGCTTAATTAAGTTAATATGTACTTACATCATCATCCATAAGACATTGAGAGCATAAAATAAATACGCCCTGGAATGAATATAAAGAATTTTAAAATAATTTATGGCGCTCATTATCATTATTATCTCGTTGTGATGATACAAGGTTTATTAGCTTGCAACAGAGTGTAAAATGTCATAATAATCATCGGTGTTTGGTAAAACAACATTAGTCGCAACTCTGCTTTACTTTATGAAGTAACGCTTTCATCTATATGCATCATGTGTCTATTATGCTGACCTTATTACAAACTCAATTTGAAGGTAGTGGTTCTCCTTCTATACAAAGGGATTTGTTTTACATTATTACGTTAGTATAGAACCTCATACCAATTAAGTAAATTTTTACCTCAGTACCTCAGTTACTATGTAACATTTACTAATTTTTTTACTAAAAATTTCATGAAGTAAAATAACTGTTACAGCTGATGTTGCTGCTGCTGTTGGTACTGCTGCTGCTGCTGATGATGATCGATGATGATATTGACGAAGATGACGATTTATTACGATTTTTACGTGAAACGTGAAACCGGAAATTGACTCTAGTTCGATGCACCCAAGGGGAATCAATGACAGCTTCCTATATCTTTAGATATATTTGTCTCAGCATAGCGCCACCATGATCTTATTGCAGGTATTGTTTGGATGTAGTCTCGGGCCAGACTGTATGCGGCTATCGCGAACATACTAGGAGCGACGTGCGTTAAGACTGACACAAACTGGCTGTGTAGGAGAATAGTTTGAATGCGAACAGCACCATGACGTTCCACCGCACAATGTCCTGATACTTACACCGTATGGCGTTAGCAGTGAACACCTCTTCGCAATCTCTCTAATATGAGTATAAACACTTACCTGACTTGTGTTAAAGATAACGAATAAGTAGGAGAAAACAACGGCCGATGTTGTGTCAAATTGCAGAACACCAAACACCCAGGTCAAACCAAGCAACGGTTCAAGAATCACAAGAGCACGTGCGATGGCCCTTTGAAGTTCAAAAATAAAAATATACATTTTCCGTAACTACCTGATGTCTTAGGGGGATTCGCTTACCTATATTGTGTGTATCAACTTTTCACCAAAAGGAAACCGCACTCTAAACAAACTAAAAAGTCGACATATATTGTACAAAAGTGCAATTAAATTACGCTCTTGTAGATATTGTTCGAGTTGAATTAATATCGACAAAACTACTCACCTGAATCGCTCTTTATCTTTCTTGTCTTTGATGGTTTTAAGATTTTTAAACGTTTCCAATACAAGAAAGAGAATGATCGTGTTTATCTAGAAAAAAAATATTAGAAAATTAACATGATTAAAGCGCAACCATCCTGAATAATAATTTGCACATCTTTGAGATTATTATTGGGTTGAATGTTGAGCTTATCTACGAAAATGACGCAATCTTCTTTGCATGGCGTATTTCAGCAATCATGCAATCTTGGCATAATTTATTAGCTCTTACCACGACAATAAGAAGTGCTGGTCCGACAAAGGCATATATGACACCGCGATTGATTGGTAGCCAGCATCTATAACATAACATAAGCACAATGTTTTGTTTTCGTTAATTAAGCAGCTTTTAGTGAAATTAATATGTGAAGAATAAAACACCATACTTTATAACACAATATTACAAAGACCATATCATTATCGTAAATTTCATATATTATTCTTTGTTAAGTTGTATGATTTTGTACAACAAAATTCGATTCATAATTTGCTATTTTAATCACGGTATAAAAAAAGAAAATGAATTGATTTTGTTTGGTTTTTGGGCTTACACATCATTTGATCCATACATGCGATGCCTAATGCCAAAAGTAGTCAGTGTGATTATCATTGGAATACCTGTAAAAATAATTTTAAGAAAGCAATGTTATTTTCTATTCGTCATGCGATTAGACTGAAATAAACGTAATAAAATATTTTGATAAAAGCAATAAACCATTTCTCTTTAAAAAAACAAGTGCGGTGTTGACGATTGTTTTTTACCCATTTATGTATACCTCAATTGACATTGATGACAAATAAACATTAAAATTGGTTAGGCTAATTATTGAGATGTGTTTACCCCATGCAATAGGCATACAGACAGTAGGTTTGAGAGACCATTTTATTGTCGGCTTCATTTTGATGTATAGAAACACACCCTCCATCAACATCCACATAAACACAGCAGTGTAGGCGTAATGAAGTAATATTGTCACGGCTGTGCAATTTTTCTGTATTGCAAATAAAGGCTTGAATGAAACATTCTTTACATTTATGAGTATTGAATGTATCAGCATTATATGAAAATTATGAAGTATATAATTTATAAACACAGCAGTGTTGTTTGTTTCCGTTCATGTTCTCATTTTCATTTCCTCATTTTTGTTAAATTTTACATTTCAAACAAACATTCAAATATTGTCTTTTTTAACAATAGGAACCTGATGTTCCATATTTCTCTCACCTTTGGAGTTGCATCAATACCAAACACGAATGTCAATTGACCAATCAGGATACTGAATGCTAAATTTGCGTGAATAACCACATGGGCTTTCCTGTACATTCTGCACAAGCAGTAAGAGATAAAATTAAACAGAATATAGACGGGGCATTTCCCAGCAAACACAAAACGTTTTAAAAACGTTTTAAACAGGTTTTATTTTAGGCTTTTGGTTTTGGTAAAACTTTTTAATAACATTAAATGTCGGGTTATATAAAGGTCATGAAAACGTTTTAAAACGTTCTGTGCGAAAACACACTACATGTCAAATATATTTGTTAAATGTTTTCAAAATGTTATTAAAAATATTTTCTGCAAACATTTTTTGCCTAATATTTTGTCAACACTTAAACGATATGTTAGAATGCTTGCAGTAAGTTATCAAAAATGTTTTTGAATGCTATGAAAACGTTTATTCCTTTATGTAACCCGACATTTCTAAATAACCTTTTGCGAATGTGAAAAACATATTTTGTGTTTGCGGGGTTAGTCGAGGTAAATGAATGTATCGCTGTGCAGTCGCGTATAATTCAATTGTTTTAAACAAATTCTATGCATTATATTTTAATATAATAATAAAATAAGTTCTTCCTCTAGTCCCAAAGAGTAGGAATCAATTTGAATGTCTAACTAATGCGATATAGGTCAATCGCAATGAAACTAGTCTCAACGTATTCGACTTGACAAAAGAAAACAAAACATGTACGGGTCCCATACCATGAGTGCGGGTACGGGCATGGGTCCCATACCATGAGTACGGGTACGGGTCCCAGTCCATGAGTACGGGTACGGGTCCGAAGTCAAAATAGGGCATGCGTACGGGTACGGGTACGGGTCCGAAGCCATGGGTACTAGTACAGCAGAATAAAGTGACACGAAGTTTAGATTTTTTTTTACTATTTTGTCTAATGAAAAGCTGATTCGACATACAAAAATCAACTAGCTTTTAAATTACATGTAAATGATGCAAACACACCTCAAGTATCCGTAGATTGCCAAAGTAATAATGAGGCAAACGCTAGAGATAGCAATACCAACGACCGTCAAATTATGTAAAGCGTATTGGTGTGCCGCCGGGATTTCAATCTATAAAACGAAATATTGAAAAATCGGAAGTCTACATTTCGATGCAAAACTGATTATTTTGTAATGTACTTTAATCCGTTGATAGTAGGGCAAAATATACATTGTGAATTGTATTACATAATTATTCCCAGCATAATACTAAAAGAGTTATAAACTCACATCAATAAGTTGCATTAGAACAGCAAAACTGGTCATGTGATCGCAGGAACAGGTCACGTGAGAGATTGTAACATTGACAGTGCTACACCCATCTTCAGACCAAACACTGATTATTAGAGAAGAACACTACTTATTGGGTTAATTGCATTATTGCCCTATATGAAATCGAATACATCATATAATCTAAATATATTAGGAAAATTGTACTCTTCCATGCGTGTATAATAATGTCAATAATCAATATACGTTATTTGCGTAAAGAAACAGGCTGAAACCTATTGTGTGAGCTGAAATCATGTGAGTTGCGATTTCATCGTGAAACACATTCGAAACACCAATTTGATTCTCTACGGGGCCCAAATTCTCGATGAAATTCTACATTATCCATTTTTCATCAATCGTATAACGCATAATGGTAATAGGCTACCTTAGCTGTTAATATTTTATGTTTATAGTTGAAATTTAAATAAATAACTAAAATAAATCTTAATTTTCTAAGACTCATCTAGGTATCTCACCCAAAGTCATTGAAATAGTAGCAAACTGGAATCACCGTTGTTGTCTCTGTTTTTGGCGTGTTCTGTTGAAGATAGAATATAATCCATTCATGAGTAAATTGAGACATCAAAAGGATTCAGGTACCAGTTATTTTCACCCCTACATTGCCCTACCCTATAGAACCAGCAGCCAATAGCTGCTTCTTTTAGCTCGCATTTAAAACCTCATTTGTTGAAATCGGTGGTCCAAAATCCCAAGGAAAAGACAATTTTAAAAGTTGATTAGAACATTAAAATGCTTTTTTTTTTATATCTTTCCTTTCACCGTTTCTTTAATTCTCAACTGAATGAGGTCTTAAATCAGAGCTAAAGGGTACAAGTATTGGCTGCTGGTTTTAATGTTGAAATATTTGTCTTTGTTAAGGATATACAGGAGTGCAACATAATATATAGCCTACCTTGGGTAACAGTCCAAGTGCCATCTCTATCTTTGATCCGTTACGCAGGGATACAAACTGATCATCTTTGCCGAACAAATTAATACCAGTTATTTTACTGCCGAATTCGTAAGACGTCACATTCTTTTGCTGGCTATGTACATTAAGATGAGAAAGATTCATCCTAACGTGGGAGGATTTCAGGATGCCGAGGGTCATTGATGAACCTGAAAAACAGAGGAAAATATATAATTTATGTATTTTGGCGCCATTCACTGCTCCATTGGATAGTTTAACCATTGCTTGGGTTATATAATTTATGTATGTTTAAAGGAGGAGGGTTCAATCAAGAATATCATAGCCCTTGTTTGCTTTGCAAAATTTCAATTTTGATATCATTATGGAAAGACCATACTTATCTCATTGTCCGTGTGAAATGTTAGGTATTACCTTCATGTAAGAAATCATAAAGCAGGTCATAATGTTACTAATTTTGGTTCTAATACATGTATATCAAAGGGATTGAAATTCTGTGATGGAACTCCAGGGTGTTAAGGTACTTCAACTAAGGTGGAAATAGCGGGTAAATATAACGTGATATCATCGGGCCATCTTCCTTTATATCATCGGACATAATGTAAAAATCCGTAATATTATGTCAACCTCTCTGTTACACAAGGTGTATACATAATTTGATTTATGGCTATATATTTACCCATAAGAACCGTAAGTCAAAATTAAATGGATTTAGAATTTTGAAGAGGGAAGAAAATTCACATTTTTTTGTTTGTTGACCGTTTGTTGGTAAGGAAATAACTGAAGCAAACCTAATTATCTGGAAATGAACATGCTTAGTTAACGAAGTATCGGGAGAAAATTAGCACTATTATGATATCATCTTACCATATTCTGATACATCGTCAAATATCCTTACTTCGGTGGTCGAAAGGCCATCACTTAATGAGTAAGTTTCACTTTCATCGGTAACCTCAAACTCTTCCAGAACTGAAAATGTAAGTTAAAGTTCTTGATTATAAAATGAGTCTCCATAATCAAACAAACAAACATGTAAACAAACAAGCAAACAAACAAACAGACAAATACTTGCACCCTTGTTATATGCTTTGCTTCTTAATGCTTACGCTAGCACGGCTTGTGCGTTTTGCATAGGCCTGAACCATGGATTTTTCATGGACCTATGCATGTGTTGCTTACTGCCCAACCCAAACAAACAAAGAGCAACAATAATCGAACTTAATCCAGCTACATCTACATCCAGCTATTAAAATATCTCAAATTGGTCAATTGTAGAAAACAACAATTTAAATCTAAAACTAAAACCATATAAATGCAATGCAAAGTGGATAAACAGAAATATAAGTCATTACAGCCTGTCTCAAAAAAAATTGTGCAAGTAAAAAGCGCCCTCTGTGGCAATTAGAAAATACTGTTGTGACACGATGCTTACATCAACGTCAGGGGCGTTGTCTTTGCTCTCGAATGCCGTTTGTTCTGTTCAATTTGCTTGTATTAATCTCGAGATATGTTTAGTTAACAACGAAAGGGTAAAATCAATGATAGCATCTAGTTTATCAAGAGTGTCTTCGTGAAATCAAAGGAATGCATCGATTACACAACAATACAAAATTGTTTTTACTATTTTATCATGATACAGGTATAATGATTCGCTTTTTCCACTTAAAACAGATTAAAAGATAAATACATATTTCACATTCTACTGTAAAATTAAATACATGTACTATGTCACTGATTTTATTATGGTAAATACTGTTCTCTTTGTCACTCAAGACATGTTAACAGACAGAACAATATTGCACACTGTAAAATTAAAATCATGTCAACGAAATATTGCACATTATAATTATACGTTTGAAATTTTACACTAAAGATTCAAAATTCATTGATGATTTTCATTCAATCATAAGCATATTTCCGAGTGTGTAGCAGCTGAATCCGACATTGCTTGAAATCAGGGTTTCGCCTCAACAGTTTAGTCCATTTTACAGCTTGGTCTTTAACATTTTTGTTCGTGTACATGGGTCACTCAGAGCCCCTTCCTTCTGCGTGACCGTCACCTGTAGCAATGCATCTTGCTGCCCTTGTCTTTACAATTACTATACTGAACAATTGTTACATAATCATTTCTAGTCCTACAAAGGATTGTTCTTTTATTAACTGTACTGTACTGGTATTTGGATATAACATTCTATTCCATTTCCTAAAAAGTGGCACAAAAAGGTTTTCATACATTTGTGTTTAGTGAAGCAGATCTCTGGATTGCCGAAACCAAAATGAATGAAACAAACGGCATTCGAGAGCTAAGACTGCGCCCTTGACAGTATTTTCTAATTGCCAAAGATGGCGCTTTCCACTTGCACAATTTTTTTTGAGACAGGCTGTATTTATCCTAAAATACACCGCTCTCTTGGGGTAATTCCGCTGGCGGTTTCTCGTTAAACTGGCACCTTAACATGACGGAGATGCGACAACGTGGTACCCCCTCGAATAGTGTATGATGGGATATCCTTACTCAAAGATTCCGTGTCGAACATCATGGGCCTTGGTGAGTATGCTAAATGTTCCAAGGTTAATGCGTCCATATCATAAAGTAATTCCTCAACGGTTGAATATTCCTTGATCTAATAGAGTAATAGCAAAGATAAGGACCTATCAACAACTTTTTTCAAGTTATAATGTGTTGCTTTGAGATGAATGTACTCCGTTGCAGTATTTATACTCATTCAAGCATTATTTTCCTTTAACAAATGTCTACTATGTTATTATAAATATAATAATTACCTGTTTTTCGATATCTTTTATTTGTTCCCGTATCGTTGTTTGTTCCACAATTTCAGATGTATGGTTGAAATAAAATGCACATTAATAAATTATTATAATTATACACTATGCTACACTGTTGGCAAGGTGAAAATGAGGAAAATTATAAAAGTACAGTTGAACCATATCTTTTACATCGGTCTGGTGCAGACATTTGATATTAGAATGAATTTAGCAGCGCAGCAACGACAGCACTAGTCACTTACATTACATTCCAAGGCCGTTTTTCTATAACTGGTCTTTAAATGTAGTTCAATGGTGTGCCCGTTGAGGGCGCTATAACCTCGATTTTAGTAACAAAAAACATAATTAAAAAAGATGACCGTTGATATTTTTTTGAAATTGTCAGAGTATATAATATCAACATGTAACGTAGCACTTAGGTTTTGTTTTCATTGACGTATAGGACTTTTTTTCGGAGAAGAGCAGATAGGACAGCTATTTTATAAACTGCTCAAATAAAGAAAGTCCGCAGTCATGTAACCCGTCCTACACCAAAACCTGATCGTGTTATGAACATTTAACTGATAGAGTCGTGTGCAGAATCTTGTTAGCTCCAACTTGATACCAAATTTGTCACCAAAAACTCTAAATTCAGAGAGATTGAGACCAGTATATGAAATTTGGTGCATTTTCAAAAGTTGCAAATTAAAAATGGACCACGCGGAGCTGTAGAGGTGAATGGCACAGCGCGACCATTGACATAGCCCGAAACAACCGCTAGGTCATATCGATCGCATCGTACCCTAGTATTCATCAGTAAAGCACTGTAGCAATCCATGCGTTTTAAATTAACAATTGAATAAAGCGCGCACTTGGGATAGTCGACATGGGTTCATCGTGGGCAAGCAAGCTTGACCACATTGCCACGCTAAGCAATTTCGACCGCGTTATCGTTTTGATTTGCAACTTTTGAAAATGCACCAAATGCCATAAACTGGTGTCAGTCTTTGTCACTTTTGAGTGTTTGGTATCAAATTAGAGCTAACAAGATTTTGCACACAACTGTATCAATCAAATTTTCATAACAAGATCAGGTTTTGGTGTAGGACGAGTTACATGACTGCGGACTTTCTTTATTTGAGCAGTTTATAAAATAGCTGTCCTATCTGCTCTTCTCCGAAAAAAGTCCTATACGTCAATGAAAACAAAACCTAAGTGCTACGTCACATTTTGGTCCCAAAGGAGGCAATACTGTACCTTTAACAGTAATATTAAAATGTGCTGTTGCTTTATTTGACGATCCATCAACTGCAGTATATGTCACTGTAGTAACACCAATAGGGAATTCATCACCGGATTGATAAGCAGACATCATTGATACTACCCCAGAGTTATCAGTAGCTGTAGGTTCGGTCCATGTAATGACTGCTGTTGGCTGATCGGGATCGGTGTTTTGTGTCACATCACTTGGCATACCATTTAAAACAGGTAGTTCTTTATCTAAAGATAAAGCAAAAATGCCCATTTTTTAGCTTCTACTCAAGCCTTTTGAAGTGACCTTTCCCGAGGAGTTATTTTCTAGAGCTAATGCTAAAAATCTAAACCATTTGCAATCTTTGCAGAACTAAACCGTCAAAATTATTCTCTACTGATAGGCGTTCGTTAGTCCTTCAACCTGAATGAATGCCCTTCACTGGCTGCCCATACGAGTACTTATTATAAAATTCCAATTATGCAGCTGCGTTTTCAAATGTTTGTAAGATAGTGTATCTGGAGTATAAAATAATGGCCTTTGCAAAATCGAACCTACTTATGGACCTGTCACAAGGTCTACTCATGGCACTTAGCTCATCATAAACAGATAGACATATAGATAGTGGTCTTTCTTTCTAGTCTAACAAAAGGTAGAAAATAATAGTTTGCATTATCTACAAGTAAATTTACTAAGATAGAAGATAACAAAGACCAAACGCTATAAGTTGCCATTTGATCCTATTGAGATTATTGACCTATGCAATATGGAATGCGCAGTGATCAACTCATCAACTATAATACATCGGAGCTAATGTAAACTATTACGTTTGTGAATTCCTTTTAGTCGACGAACAATTTGCGAGTAACTTTAATGTTTGATGGATGTATATCCTTATGTGGTCATTTTGGGGCCATTTATTTCATAATGCTCACGGGGCAATGGTGGCACCCGCCAGATTCGGATATGATATGAAATTACAATAAGTGAACCAGTAACTAAATGAATATCATTAACGTATATGATAAAAACAGTGGCCAGTATTGAGCCCTGTGGCACCCCGCATGTACGATTTTGCTGATGAGATGATAGAACACCTTTCTATTACTAAAATAATTTTCAAACCATTTGTGTGTAATACCTCTAAAACCATAGTGATAAGATTTATCAAGCAATATTGTGTGGTCTATAGTATCGAATGCTTTTGATAAATCTAAAAAAGACACCTGCTGTAAAATTGCCATTGTCAACAGCTTGAGAATTTTTGTTCACCAAGTCAATCACTTCCGTATATTCGCAATGTTATTTGGATCTGTGTATACTTTATTACCATCACGAAATTTGGTAGTGAAGTTTGAAATTTTGTTTCTATTCAGTATATTTTAAAGTATTTTCCATGTGTTCCTCATATTGTTTGTAGTAACGTTTGTGGATTTCCAATGAGTGAATTAAATTTATTTCTGTATATTTCATACCATTCTTGCTTGGCAATCGTACGATGCTAGAGAAAAGATTTATACAATTATGGTAAATTGATTTTAAGAGTCTTTTTGTTTTTAATATTCATGGAGAATGTGGTTCTTGGTTATTTCTACGATTAAATTATGTATTTGGTACTCATTCATCATACAAGTCACTGAATTTAGATATGAAATTATAGTATACATTGTATTCACCTCAGTACATTCAGTACGTCTTTTCAATTAACTAAAGCCTTTTTAATAACAAATTTATATAATCGTCAATAACTTGTCTTTTATAAAATCCAGTTTGAGTTTTACTTAGTGCCGTATTATTTCCATCTATTTTAATATTAGTGTGATGGGAAAATGATCACTGATATCTGCTACAAAAATTCCAGATTGTTGAATGGTGCTACAATTATTCATAATAATATTGTCAATAATAGTTGTAGATGTTCTAGCAATACGAGTCATGGATAAAGTAAAACACCCAGTAATATGACAGCCTATGCACACCCATACACGAACCAATCATGACACGCGGAGAACATGAGAGAAGGGCATTCGTGTTTTTTTTTAAACCAACAGCTTAAAAGTAAGGTACACTGTCCCGTTTGTACAATACATGTAACCTTAATGACGGACTCATATAATCTTATATGGAAACTCACTTACCATTAACGGTAATAGTAAGCGCAAATGAAGCGGTGTTCCCGCTACAATCACTTGCTGTATATCCCACAGCGGTGTCACCAATGGGGAAGTTATCGCCAGGTTGATGGGTTGAGGTAACATTTAACACTGCGGGTCCCCAATTGTCGGTAATAACGGGCGCTGTCCAAGTAACTGATGTAGTAGCCAGGCCTGCATCGGTAAGCTGTGTTATATCGGCAGGTGTTGTGACGAGCGTAGGTGCTTCAGTATCAGCTATGTAATGACAAATGTACAAAAGCACTTGCAGTCTATAGCCATACCTAGAATTCGGACTTCGCCGAAAAAATAATAAGAACACGATGGGGCGTCTTAGGTCCGTATGTACCAAAACAAGTTAGACCAGGTCTAACTATTGACATTGGTCCTACAGAGAAGGAACTTTTTGGAATTTACATACCTCATTCTATAGTATTTTTGATCCTGTTAAAGGCAAATACATGTAGCTTAATATTGGATGCCTGCCGTTTAAATTGAGGACTTTGCTAGTAGTAAAGGAGGAAAAGAAAAGATTAAAGGGTTCACTCCCTATAAAATTTAACCTCCATTATAAATTGTTTTGTTTTGGTTATGTTTTGCTTCTCTATTTAATATCAAGTTCCAGATAGAGATTTCATTTGATTGACAGCAGGACCAATTATTGATGTTGCGTAGATCGGTGTGTCACTATAAAATATAACAGATTATGCAAGCAGAACAATTAACGACCAGGCCAGGAGGGGAGGAGGGTAGGAAGTCTTGATAAAAAAAACCTTCCCCCACTACATGAGCAAGAAATAAAAACGTTCCCCACCAACACTAAAAAAAATCACCCACCTAACTGTGTATAAATGCATGAAAAAAGAAATGCCACCGTCGGCGGCGAAAAATAAAATAAACAAATTTCCCCGACCCCGACTTTCTAACACCCCCTTGAAATCTAATGGTTCTTCCGCATCTCTAGAATGCCTAATTAATAAGATATGGGGTACACAAAAGGTCAAAGGTTAAAAAATAAATTGTCCATGGGTAATGAATGCTCCAATTGCAATTAATGAAAATTGTCTCAAATTATCCGTCTTGACACAAGGAAACACAAAATGTACAGTGTGCTATCTACGGAGATTTCACGTGATGACATATGAGCTGCCAAGGTTACATAATTATACTCTATTGAACTTGTGCCCATGATTCCAGAATAAGACAACTTCTCAGATAAAGCAAACTATACCTTTTTTGTATTAATTTGTAACGATGAATAGTTTGATACTATTTTTATTCAATTTGGAGCATTATGAAAATTTGACCATTGTACATTGTTATAAATACACTTTGACCTAATTTGACATATTTCTTATTAATTAGGCATCCCAGCAAACACAAAAACGTTTTTAAAACGTTTTAAATAAGTTATAATTTGGGTTTTGGTTTAGGTAAAAAACGTTTTAATAACATTAAAATGTCGGGTTATATAAAGGTTATGAAATCGTTTTAAAACGTTTTGTATGAAAACACACTACAACAATATTTTTAAAATGTTTTCGAAATGTCATTGTAAACTATTTTTGAAAACATTTTTGGCCAAATAACAATATGTTAAAATATTTGCACCCAGCAAACACAGAAATGTTTTTAAAATGTTTTTTACAAAACGTTTTAATAACATTTAAATGTCGTGTTATATAAAGGTCGTGAACACATTTTAAAAACGTTATTGTAAATATTTGGGCAAACATTTTTTGCAAAATATTTTTTCAACCCCAAAATAACATTCTGGTTAGAATGATTTGTACCAAGTTTTCAAAAATGTTTTTGGAATAATATTAAAACGTTTTTATACCCTTTATATAACCCGACATTTAAATGTTTTCTGTAAAACATTTGTGTTTTCTGTGCAGTAAATTACCAACAAATGTTATTTAATGTTATGAAAATGTTTTATACCATTAATGTACCCTTTATATAACCCGACATTAAGCGTTTTCTGACAACCTTTTATAACCTTTTGCGAATGATGTAGAAAACGTTTTGTGTTTGCTGGGATCCTAGAGATACACGTCTAATGACATTTTTATTCTTATTTATTTATTATTCCTTGCGACCAGAGGAACATTATGTGACATTTTATAACTTAAAGCATTTCAAACATTTAATCCCCTTGTGTGACCTTTGACCTCAATAACTCAATTTGTTCAAGGGTGCCCTTGTGGCTCCTGGTGGAATCTAAAACTACATACCCTGCTCTATTAGATGAAGCAAAAATATTGCATTGGTACGCAATTTCACGGTCAAACTGTGTCGTCAATGATCTCTATCCTCAATTAATATCTTTATTACTATGCATAGGTGCACCAGGACCACCGAGCCAATGCAGTAAAATGTCCAAATCATCCCGCTGACCCCTACTAAAATTACTGTACCAGGACAAAATGCGCGCGGCGCTCTTGAAATGATTTAATTTTAATATTATATAGACGTTTAATTAGGCCAAACGTGGCCTGAATCCGGACAAAAGGAAGATGAACATTTATTTACAACTTTTTGTTGGTGTTTCGAGCCGGGGGCAACTTTCCCCCTGCCCCGTCAGTACACCAATGTTACTGTGTATCTGTGTTTTCACCTACCTTGGCATCCCAATAACTCAATACGACAGCTAACATATGTGATACTCCACTCCACAGGTCGTATTCGTATCAAACGAGTCACAATCGGCTCATCAAATATACTCTCGATTTTGGTGTTGCGGTCAGTTGTTCCAGGGAAAACCTTTTTGGAAAAAACAATCGTTACACAAAATATTTGCTCATATTATTTTAGCGATAATAAGTAGAAAATTTTACTTGGGAAGGAACGAGAATCATGATACACAAATGTCTTTAATTTTGGATCTTTAATACCGATTGATGTAACTTTTGTTTACTGGGCTTCTCTGCAAACAATCATAGAGGTGCTACAGGTATCTTTTAGACATTTTTTGGACAGTTCATGTAGAAAGTTGACTTCAGACTGAATGAGTTGCCTAGTAATTATACACAATAAAATAATCCAACAAGTTAACAAAGATGTTCTTTACCACTGCTGTGTTTCCATTGACATCTGTGACCCATAACCACGGATCATCTGCATCTCTCCTGTAGTCCACGCTATATTTGCTGATATATTCAGGTATGCTTCCATCGTTACGTCCTTGCATGATTACGCCCGCTACTAGGGTACAGCCAAGTAAGTCTACCTGAAGCCAGTCAGTTTCGTCGCAATCTATACAGGCCCAGGCGTGGCTTCCATCTAATCGTCCATGTGGGGCATGGGCATGGGAAGCGGTCATTTGACTGTCCATAATTATATTACCATTGGCAACACCTAACGCTGATGGGTTTGAACATGAGTCTTTAGCGCCTACATAAAGAAAGAACGAAGGTAATGAATCCCGGGAATGCATAAATGGAATGACAGAACGAATTATAATAAATGTATGAATGAATAAATGAATGAATGAAAGAAAGAAAGGAAAGAAGGAAGAAAGGAAGAAAGTAAGTTAATAGGTTGAGAAAATCAGTTTTCCAACCTGCTATGTCAACTTAAAACCATTAAAGCCACATCGTACGATATTATACATGTAATATGAAATTGATTTATTTACACATGTCCCCAAATTACACCTGAATGGAATCAGCTAGTCCCCCGTAGAATTCCATTCCGTATTCCTATTCTATTACCCCCACAAAAGTGGTATATTTGAGTGGTGTGGAGGTATCATATTAACTTCTGCGTTGCAGTGTTATTGGTTGGGTAAAAACCGATAAGTGGCATACCATTGGCAAACTTGGACTTAAAGCTTTTAGAAAAACAAGTTTAATAATTATGCAAATTTTATGCAAATTAGCTCTGGAATAATTAATGAGCTCATAGCCAAATTTGATTTACATTTTTGAAGTGCATGAGCACATCAATGTGGCATTTTCATGCAGTTTTAAATACACTGCCATGATTCTACATATAATAAAAAGAAATCCGAGTTAATTTGGACTATATGTAAAAAGTATATGGACATTTTTGGACTATTTTATTGTGTAAATGGTAGTTATATTAGGAAAGCAGTTTTATGGTTGATAGAGAAGTGATACATTACCAAAACTGTTCAAAAGATAAGACCTTATTGTGTAAATATTTTTACATGCATATTAAACAGTATTCTACAGTATTGTGAGTACAATTGTCATCAGTTTATGCATCGCTTCGATGGTGGTTCGTCATGCTTGTAACTTCCCAATCGGCACTGCTTATGTGAGTTGTGATAATTCAGTCATCTCATATGAGCACGTTGTTGGGTCTAGCTCGAGCGGTATGGTAAAGAACTCATACGTATCAATTACTGGGAGATCAAGTGTTGATTTAATGAACCAAACAAATGTATGCCATGATCAAGTCTTGTATGTTTCTTTTGAAAATCAGAACTCATACGTTTACAATTTTGGGAGATCAAGCTTTGTACCGTATTACAATACCAATTCTAACATTAATGACTATACAACAGTTGTCAATATTATCTTACCCCATATGATCAGCATGCTTAAGAACTCATACGCTTTAATCGATGGGAGTTGCAGCTTTATATCATTATTGCTAGATGTTTCCTATGCTATGGTCAATATGAACTCATTCAGAAACAATATTCCTGGTATACCATCAACTGACAACACATTTAACATGTATAATGTGACCAAGTCAAACTCCATAACTCTCGCAATGAATTCCTACTTTGATGTGAATTTTGAAGGTTTGCCATGGCCTTTTAGAGTGCCATCATCACCGAATTTCTACCTATCCCTCATGTTCAGGTTCTTCCCGGCCAATATGAGCACCCTCCTGGGCATAAATAAAACCCAGTCTGGCCGTGTCAAAAAGTTAGTGCTTGCCTATCTCTGTTTGCTCTATATTCTGAATGCTGGTGATACAGAGACCAATCCCGGCCCTGATTTCCCTTGTAATATTTGCGAGGAGGAGTGTGACTGGAGCAAGTATGCAGTGCAGTGTGACACGTGCGACCAATGGTACTACGCTGACTGTATGCAAATGAACACACAGACATACGCAGCATTAGAAGACTGTAATGTAACATGGATATGCTGTAATTGTGGACTTCCAAATTTCGCTAGCTCATTATTCAGCTCTCGTACCTCCCTGCTGTCAAATAGCTTTGATACTTTATCATCTGTCAGCAGCGAAGATGATATTATGTCGCCAATTTCAGCATCATCCCCCATTAACACAAACATAATTATGCATATCGGAGAAAAACGCACCAAAAAATGGTCTGACAAAGGGAAAAAACCTTGTGGTAAAAAACCCTGTAAACCTAACCACCAAATGAAAGTGATGGTTAACTTCCAAAGTATCAACAACAAAGTGGCCGAGCTAGCCATATGTCTTGATACTCACAAGCCAGACATCCTGATCGGAACGGAGTCCTGGCTTGCTGACGGCGTAAGCAATAGTGAGATCTTCCCCACGGGATACTCTGTTGTTAGAAAAGATAGGCCAATGGGCAATAACGACAGAAGTCATGGTGGTATTTTCATCGCCATGAGAAGCGATCTTGTTGCTTCGCACCGCATTGATCTTGACGAACAATGTGAAATTCTCTGGGTCCAACTGGAGATAGTTGGGTCCAAGTCAGTGCTTATTGGTGCCTTTTATAGGCCGCCTGATTCAGGTGGTGATATTTTGGATCATCTTCACACCTCACTGGCTAAAATTGACATGTCTAAAGGTCACACAATATGGCTGGGTGGCGATTTTAACCTGTCCCATATCGATTGGGAAGCCCAGTCTATTATGTCAAAATGCCCCAAACCTGGCTTATGCCGTAATCTTATTGACATCACAAATGAGTTTGGTCTGGAACAAATTGTCCGGAAACCAACTCGAGGCAACAACATTCTCGACTTGTTTTTTACATCAAATTCCACCTTAGTCGAGAAATCAGTTGTTGTCCCGGGCATGAGTGACCATAATGGTATCCCCTTGGTAACTGTTCACACAAAACCTGTTATCAATAAAGCTAAGCCTAGAAAGGTATTCTCATACCATACGGCTAACTGGGATTCTATTAAAAATGACCTCACAGTCATTAGCAATGACTTCTGTGAAATTGTCCCCAGTTTAGTTACTGTTGATGAATTATGGGATGATTTCAAGTGCAGAGTCACTGCCACCATGGATGCTAATGTGCCATCTAAGTTTGTGTCATCCAGTAAAAACATGCCCTGGGTTGACCACAAGGTTAAAAAAGCCCTTCGTCAGAAGCACAAGGCTTACAACCGTGCTAGAAAATCTGACACTCCTGAAGATTGGGAGACCTTTCGGTCCCTCCGAAAGTTTGTCAACCGCTTGACTCGTAGTAAGCATCGTAAGTATATCAGAGATACTTGTGCTACGTCCACAAAGAAATTTTGGACCTTTATTAAGAGTCAAAAAAATGACGCGTTTAGCATTCCTACTCTAAAAATTAATGGGCATTTAATCACCGACAACATCATGAAAGCAAATGCTCTCAACAACCAGTTTGAATCAGTATTCACACAGGAGGACACATCATTACCTAACATTGATAAACAACATTACCAACAAATGCCAGATGTTAACATTACTGTAGAGGGAGTGGAAAAATTACTGACCGACTTAGACACCGGTAAAGCGACAGGACCAGACGACGTGCCGGCACGCATCCTGAAGATGGGGGCTAAAGAAATTGCTCCAGCCTTGACTACCATCTTCAGGCTTTCTCTTGAATCGGGCAATCTGCCAAATGATTGGAGATGCGCTAACATATCGCCAATCTTCAAGAAAGGAGACCGCACCAAGCCTTCCAACTATAGACCAGTTTCACTCACGTCTATATGCTGCAAGGTGATGGAGCATGTACTTCATTCGAACATCATGCTCCATCTAGACAAATTTGATATACTGACCGACAAACAGCATGGCTTTCGCCGCAATCGTTCGTGCGAGTCTCAATTAATTCTTACGACCCATGACCTTACTAAGACCCTTGACAAGAAAGGACAGACCGACGTTGTGATTATGGACTTCAGCAAGGCCTTTGATGTGGTGCCACACAAACGGCTTATGCTGAAGCTTGACCATTACGGCATACGAGGACCGACCTACAACTGGATTTCAAACTTCCTAATGCTCCGAGAGCAAAGGGTAGTTATCGGAGGTGAATGTTCGGACTGGGTCAGTGTCAAATCTGGCGTTCCGCAAGGCACTGTACTCGGTCCACTCTTATTCCTAATGTATATCAATGACCTTCCTGACGATATAACCTCCACTGTACGATTATTTGCAGACGATTGCGTAATCTACAGAACCATTTCTGGTGACCGTGACGCCGACCTTCTACAGACTGACCTTGACCGACTTACAGTGTGGGAGCATACTTGGCAGATGAAATTTAATCAAGAAAAATGTTTCGTTCTGAAAGTTACAAACTCACGTAACCCCAAAACCCATACATACACATTAAATAAATCTACCCTGCAGGAGACGAACTCACACACATACCTGGGGGTAGAACTGTCAAGTGATTTAAAATGGAACAAACACATTGACCGTATGACAGCAAAAGGAAACAGATTATTGGGGTTCATAAAAAGAAACTTACGCTCATGTACACAAGACATAAAAGATCTGGCATACCGCTCGCTAGTTAGACCATCATTGGAATATTGCGCAGCGGTCTGGGACCCGTACACCACAGAACACATACATCAGGTCGAAGCAGTACAAAGGAGAGCAGCCCGATTTGTTAAGAACGATTATGGCAGATACAGCAGTGTTACCACCATGATTCAAGACCTTCAATGGGGAACACTTGCCAGGAGGAGGAACATCACCCGTCTAGCCTTATTTCAAAAGTCACTTCAGGGTTACCTTTCCATACCAGTACGAACACTACTGCGCCCGGTACAGCGCTCCACTAGGAGATCACACTCACACTCATTCATAGAACTTCAACCCACAAAAGACTGCTACAAATACTCATTCATCCCAAGAACCGTCATAGACTGGAATAATCTACCCCAAGAAATAACCAACATCGAAGAACCAAAAGCATTCAAGAACCAGCTAAAAGATCACTTCACAATTTAAGCAGAACTTGCGCACACCATACCCCGATTCGTCTATCTCCACTAGGAGTGTTGAATCGTAACCAACCAGAACCAGAAACCAAAATTGATGGAGGTAAGAGAATAGGGTTATCAGCCAAAAAAGGCAGTGGTTTGGGTTTTTTACTTTACCTTGTTATTTCTGTTTTAAAATGGATAGAAACCTTTCCTGACAGCTATTACTAACAATCTTTCAGCATTTTGAGAAAAACATAAATGGAAATCGTGTACATTATTGCTTTAAGAAATCTTATATTAATTATAATGTTTGTACAGTATTTTTATGGGAGCTGAGTACACCAGACATATTAAATTGCATTCTGAATACGAGGAATGTCCTTCTGATATCAAATAATTGTGAATTTTGTATGACAAATTTAACAGTCCTTGAAGTAAACTTTATAAATCTAATGATATGTACTTAATGTGTATATAGCTGGGATGAAAAGCCGACGTTCAATTAAAAATCTTAGCCTTTCATATTGAAGATATACATTTTCCCAAAAAGAACCTAAATGTTTTTGGTATTTTTGGGACAAAAAACGCCAAAATATACACACATTTTGTCAGAATTAATGAAAGACAATCATAAAAAAACATGCCAATGTTGAACTGCTAAGTCTAGCCAACTTTTGCATTTCCTATTAACCTAATTCCTTTCATTTTTACAAGGAAAGCAAGTTCATACATTCGCTAGGGTTTAGTTTTAACTACCGTATTTACGTTTAGAACTTGTTTTACTAATAAATTGTGCAATACGTACATTTTTAAATAAGAAACTGTCAACAGCGACATAGAATTCTATATATATACTTACCATAACTGGCTACTTTCCGTACTATCAAAATCAATATTGACGTCCAAAGTAACTTGGGGCAAATACACAATTTGCCCATTGTTTTTGTCTTGAATCTCCTCTCAAAATTAATACAGGTCCACCATCCTTTGGAATAATAACATCTTTTTCAATGTAATCGTGTAAGTATCTCGATGCATAAGTCTGTTTTCCCTGCCTACCGGTGTTTTTTTTACATTTGCGACACGGATGATTACCTTGGTTACTGTCATTTTACATGGCTAATGACGGGGTAGCGTTTCGCCTGAGCATTATGGGTAATATTGTGATCTCCGGCAGTGGCGGTGCCAGGGATTGGGGGGGTGGGACATTGAAGTCAAAGTGAATTTCAAGGGGGGGCGGGGGAAAGAAAATGTAATCGAAGTTGAAATTTACTGAATTTTACACACAAATCCTATGGTGTCGAACTTCGCGCCAATTTATAACCGGAAGTCACAATTTTCACAAATGCTCAGGAGACACGCTACCCGCCCTAGATAATGATACCACATAATAACATTTTCAAGTAAATGGATATGCATGACTTTATTTATTTATAGCTTTAGAGCTAGATACAACTGTGTTATACAAGTAATATCGCTAATGGTTTGGTTTAATTCTATGCTTGATGTATTTTAATATGCCAGCGCGGAAGCATAATGAATAAATAAATACAATACCGTATCATGTTTGTCAGCTTGTAAACATGTCTTAACATGTCTTACAAGATGAACTGTCTGCTTCTAAATGATTTGGGATTCTACCCCACACCTGAAATCGATAATCTGAAATTAACCAACGATCTTTTTCAAAGAAACATGTTCTTCTTCGTGCCCATGTTTTTGATCGCATTAATGAACAACACTAAATTTACCGCAGCCAAAGCAGTTGGACACTAAAAGTAAAAACCTGTTCTTCTTCCGTTGCTGCAGGCAACTTAGGTATTTGTAACGGTGACATCCCGCTATCTCTAAGGTCCGCTATCTCTAAGGTTCGCTATCTCTAAGGTTCGCTATCACTAACGTGCAAAGTCTGTGGAGATAAGAATCCCGCTATCTCTAATAGAGAAAAAGGTTCGCTATACCTAAAAAAAGGTCCGCTACTTCTAAGGTTCGATATCACTAATTTAGAATAAGGTTCGCTAGTTCTAAGGTTCGATATCACTAATCTAAAATAAGGTTCGCTATCACTAATTTAAAATAAGGTTCGCTATCACTAATTTTGAATAAGGTCCGCTATCACTAATTTATTGAAGGTTCGCTATCTCTAAGGTTCGCTATCACTAATTGCAATAAAGGTCCGCTATACCTAAGGTTCGCTATCACTAATTTTGTTTAAGGTTCGCTATCCCTAATTTATCAAGGTTCGCTATCTCTAAGGTTCGCTATCACTAATTTCGATTAAGGTTCGCTGTACCTAAGGTTCGTTATCACTAATCTTAAATAAGGTCCACTATCTCTAATTTTAGATAAGGTCCGCTATCTCTAATTTCAAATAAGGTCCGCTATCTCTAATTTTAAATAAGGACCGCTATAGCGAACCTCATTTGAAATTAGAGATAGCGAACCTTATTTAAAATTAGAGATAGCGGACCTTATTTGATATTAGAGATAGCGGACCTTATTTGAAATTAGTGATAGCGAACTTTAGAGATAGCGAACCTTAGAGATAGCGAACCTTAGAGATAGCGGACCTTATTTAAAATTAGATATAGCGAACCTTAGGGATACCGGGATTGTTAAAATTAGAGATAGCGGACCTTATTTTAAATTAGTGATAGCGAACCTTAGCGATAGCGAACCTTCAATAAATTAGTGATAGCGGACCCTTTTTAAAATTAGAGATAGCGAACCTTATTTAAAATTAGTGATATCGAACCTTAGAAATACCGAACCTTTTTCAAAATTAGTGATATCGAACCTTAGGTATAGCGGACCTTTTTCGTAATTAGTGATAACGAACCTTAGAGATAGCGAACCTTAGAGATAGCGAACCTTAGAGATAGCGAACCGTAACCTTTGTAACTCTTCCGAATTTAGCAGACTAAGCCCAAAATTGTTCATGGTGACCTTATTATAGATTGTCCGTACATGGTGTATACACATAAGCTACATCGAATTTGACAATTTAACACCTAGCGAAAAAAATATCACATTGAGGAAAATAATTTAAATATTAAAACAATTTCTAACCTTTTTTTTCTTCAAAATTTGATTTAAATATGCAAACTACCTTTTAGATTTTAATTAAAATTGATGAAAAATACCGCTGATTGTATATCCATTGATAATATTATATATTTTACTTACTTCTTTGCTCTAAACCAAGAATTACTGGCAGGTCTAATAAATGATATTCTATTTGAAATAGAGCATTGCATTGTGGGATACCATAAACATGCAACATGCTGCCTGCTCAGGAAGTGTTCCCTGCCCAGGTAGTAGGACCGACTGTCCAAAGGGGAAAATGGGCTCTTCGGAGTTTGAGACAAAATACTGTCCATCGTTGTTAAACCCCCAGATAAAGTGGGAACCATCGTCGTCATTCTTTAAAACGATGACTATATCAGTGATAGACATAGCGGTTGCGAGACGCCAACACCTGCCAATCTCTCAGGAAGGACCCCATTGAGAAACATATCAAAATCATCTCTGAGGAAATTCATGAAAATCCAAAACATTTTCTCGCTCAGAAGGACACGGACTCACCTCACATGTACTTCTTACCATAGCCTTTTTCTTACCCCAGAACAAGGCTATGGTGAGAGGGAAATACTGGCATTCAATAATGTGGCTGGCTGTAATTGCCCAAGAATGCGAAGTTCTCGTTTCTTTGATGCACTAAAAGACCATTGATTGAAAAATTACACAGCGACTATACATTTCATTGTAACTCACATTAACTCATATTTTGCCTTACCACCATACACCTTCATTGCATCTGCTGATTTCACCGCACTCTATACTAACATTGACCATACAGAGTCTAATAGTTTGCACCAAAGCACTTAATAATCGAGAAGAATTCACTCCCCCACACATCAACAATTTCCAATTCAACATTACGGGGCACTGGACCTATTCTTCTCCAGTCCTTAGACGGTTCATAGACGATATTATCTGACATGACATGGAAGCCATCTTATCAAATTACAAGAACAATAAATTCAAACTAGACTTAGCTGTGGTCTAAGACCACGAACACAGCCGTGTTGTAACCCCTTAATGACCTTTGACCCCAAAATCTACGAAAACCCCACAGGCATTGCCTTATGTCAATGCATGTGTGCACATAGTATCATTCTGCCATGTTATTTGTGACAGAAGGGACATTTTGAATGTTTTTCGTCTTTGACCAGAAGTGACCCCTTAATGACCTTTGACCCTAAATAAAAACTACCACATATACATTAGGTAAGTATAATTCATGTGTGTACATACCGTCAATCTCCTATGTGTTTCTTAGCTAATAAATTGTTTTGAAGGAATTTGGTTTTATACCGGAAGTGACCCCTTAATTACCTTTGGCCTCAAATCTGTGTATGATTTATAGACACTTGGCAATAGCAATGCATGTGTGTAAGTTGCGTCACCCTCCTTCGTAATTTGTGGGAGAAGTAGCATTTGGAATGTATTTCGTTTCATACCGGAAGTGACCCCTTAATGACCTTTAAGTAAAAAAATGCCACATATAGATTAGGTAAACATAATTCATGTGTGCACATACCGTCACTCTCCTATGTTTTTCTTAGCTAATAACATTTTTTGAAGGAATTTGGTTTTATACCGGAAGTGACACCTTAATGACCTTTGACCTCAAACAAAAAAATACCACATATATATACATTAGGTTAACATAATTCATATGTGCACATACCGTTACTCTCCTATGTTTTTCTTAGCTAATAAAATTTTTTGAAGGAATTTAATTTTATACCGGAAGTGATCCCTTAATGACCTTTGACCTCAAATCTGTGTATGATTTATAGACACTGGGTGATAACAATGCATGTGTGCAAGTGGCGTTACTGTCCTGCGAAATTTGTGGGAGAAGTAGCATTTTGAGTTGAAATCACGTTTTTGACCCCTGTGACCCCTGCGTGATCTTTGACCCCACGAGTTTCATGTTACAGGGGGCGCAGCACTAATTCAGCGTCCCATAGGATAACGTGTGAATTCGGCCTACTTCAAGCGCCATTTCTGACGTCCCTGCAATACTTGGCAAAATAAATTTGGTATCAAATTAAAGCTCTGTTTCTCTAGATTCCAAAACCTTCGTCGGCATATATCGATGACCATTGACTTTTTTCGCTATTTTGCGGTGCAAAAAAAAATAGCTAAAAATATACTAAACTCACCACTTACATTTCAAAATCGGGTTTTCTCTTAATCCGCCACAGAGAATTGCTTTTGAGATCAATTGTCCAGTTTTTTTTGCATGTTATCATTAAAGACACTTGTCGAATTCATATGCGCCAATATTGAGTGATTTAAAGTGAACATGTCGATAGATATGGTCGCTACAATCTCATATTCACTATGGACTATATTAGCCGAATTTCGTTGTTACATAAAATGCGGAGTGATTTAGTGTTGCGCCCTCTTATAAGGTGTTAAAAGTTTTCAAAATCCACATTTATTACTCATTAAGTAAACTAGAGAAAATTTGAAGCTCAACACCGAAGATTTCATGTCTCTGCGACATTCCGTTCAAGAGAAATGATGTTTTAAAGATCAGTGCCGAAATGCCGAAAATCGAATATTTCGACTTTTCCTCCAATATGCGAAAGTTTATACAAAACTCACCAACTTAGTGACAGACGACAATTTGAGCACGTCTTTGAACCAAGTTTAATTTCTTTTCTAGATTATCAGTGTTCCCATTTTGTTTTGGAAATCATTTATTACTAAGTCTGAAGTATAAATACCCCCCCCGTTCCAGTGGTAACAATTACGATCTTTTGCGTAGGCCTACTGAATATTCAGCAAAACGGCTTCATGCAGATTAACAATGTATATTAACCTTAAAATCCATTTTTGAGCCTTTTTGAGTATTTTTGGACGCATATCTAGACTTTGCAGGCGCCTACTCGGCCAATAAAGTGTTTTTTCCAATAATTTTTTCATGGGGATGACTTTTGTAATCTTTGTTTATCATCATGATTGAAATAGAACACATTTTGTGAAGCGCATCTCTTAATTTGCGCGAAGAATGTAAAAGGAACGCGTTCATAACGACGGCCGTTACAAGGGGGCGCAGCACTAATTCAGCGTCCCATAGGATAACGTGTGAATTCGGCCTACTTCAAGCGCCATTTCTGACGTCCCTGCAATACTTGGCAAAATAAATTTGGTATCAAATTAAAGCTCTGTTTCTCTAGATTCCAAAACTTTTGTCGGCATATATCGATGACCATTGACTTTTTTCGCTATTTTGCGGTGCAAAAAAAATAGCTAAAAATATACTAAACTCACCACTCACATTTCAAAATCGGGTTTTCTCTTAATCCGCCACAGAGAATTGCTTTTGAGATCAATTGTCCAGTTTTTTTCTGCATGTTATCATTAAAGACACTTGTCGAATTCATATGAGCCAATATTGAGTGATTTAAAGTGAACATGTCGATAGATATGGTCGCTACAATCTCATATTCACTATGGACTATATTAGCCGAATTTCGTTGTTACATAAAATGCGGAGTGATTTAGTGTTGCGCCCTCTTACACGTAGGGCCATGGTCATTGATCATTGTGACCAAGTTAGGTCAAAATCGATGTAAGCATGTGAGTGCTAGAGCAAATGTCACGGCTGTGTAATGATTCCACAATGAAGTTTACATTATTCCATTTCTTGACACACTAGTTTCCATTCACAACAACACACTCACACGGTTGTTTGATGGGATCATTTATTAGTTTTTCCCAATAAAACATCATGTACAACCAAAATTTAGGCTTAAACAGCTAAAAGTGATATCATGCTAATGTTTACTTGGTATACAGATGCTTTTGAATCGTTCTCAACTTTAATTTCCCCTCTTTTACAAAATTATTTACTTTTATAGGAGTTTTTCGGATATAAAATGTATCTATTAATGACAAAATTGATGGCGCTATTTAGTTTCTGGAAATTAAATAGCTTAATAGATTAAATCTTTCAAGCTTTTAATACAAATAATTCCTTTTATAGTTTGATAAAATATGTTTATAAAATTTGCTTGTTCCTTGTCTCACCTATTCCAGCTGTTTTAATGGCAGTATTAATCACCTACCCCTTGCAAATAAAGAAATATGATTCAGGATAAATAGCGCCATCTATAGTTTGCATTTAGTTAATAATGAAGCCAATTCTATATACATCAAACAACCGTGCAACATACAACTACTGTATTATACTCAAAATATACTGACGCACATTTATACCTCAGAACAGACTTCACTACATATAAATTCAAAAGTATCAGTTCAGTACACCCAGAACTCTACCTGTCAAAACGCACACCATTCGTCTATTTCTTTGTCTCAGGATATGGTCGACCATGTTTCACAGATATATTCTTACCATCAATTGCAAACTGATGTTAGCGCATACTACATGTAGTTACACAGCACGGCTGTGTCTTTTTTCTTACAGGATCTTCTTACACAGCCGTGACGTTAGTCACGGCTGTGTCTTTTTTCTTACAGGATCTTCTTTCTTTCTTCTTCTTCTTCTGTCGACCATTACATTTGCTCTAGCACTGACATGCTTACATCGATTTTGACCTAACTTGGTCAGAACTATCACTGATCATGCCCCTACATGTCACATGAAATTCGTGGGGTCAAAGGTCACGTAGGGGTCATAGGGGTCAAAAACGGGATTTCAACTCAAAATGCTACTTCTCCCACAAATTTCGCAGGACAGTAACGCCACTTGCACACATGCATTGTTATTACCCAGTGTCTATAAATCATACACAGATTTGAGGTCAATTCCTTCAAAAAATTGTATTAGCTAAGAAAAACATAGGAGAGTGACGGTATGTTCACACATGAATTGTGTCTATCCAATGTATATGTGGTATTTTTTGTTTGAGGTCAAAGGTCATTAAGGGGTCACTTCCGGTATAAAACGAAATAGCTCCAAAATGCTACTTCTCCCACAAATTATGTAGGACGGTGATGCAACTTGCACACATGCATTGCTATTACACAGTGTCTATGAATCATACACAGATTTCAGGTCAAAGGTCATTAAGGGGTCACTTCCGGTATAAAACGAAATAGCTTCAAAATACTACTTCTCCCACAAATTATGTAGGACGGTGATGCAACTTGCACACATGCATTGCTATTACACAGTGTCTATGAATCATACACAGATTTGAGGTCAAAGGTCATTAAGGGGTCACTTCTGGTATAAAACCAAATTCCTTCAAAAATTTTTATTAGCTAATAAAAACATAGGAGAGTGACGGTATGTGCACACATGAATTATGTTTACCTAATGTATACGTGGTATTTTTTATTTGGGGTCAAAGGTCATTAAGGGATCACTTCCGGTCCAAGACAAAAAACATTCAAAATGTCCCTTCTTTCACAAATAACATGGCAGAGTGATACTATGTGCACACATGCATTGACATAAGGCAATGCCTGTGGGGTTTTCGTAGATTTTGGGGTCAAGGGTCATGAAGGGGTCACAACACGGCTGTGTTCGTGGTCTTAGACCACAGCTAAGTCTAGTTCTTCTTCTTCTTCTTCTTCTTCTTTCTTCTGTCGACCTTTACATTTGCTCTAGCACTGACATGCGTGCACCGATTTTGACCTAACTTGGTCACAATCATCAATGACCATGCCCCTACAGGTCACATGAAATTTGTTGGGTCAAAGGTCAAGTAGGGGTCACAGAGGTCAAAAACGTGATTTCAACTAAAAATGCTACTTCACCCACAAATTTCATTGGACAGTAACGCCACTTGCACACATGCATTGTTATTACCCAGTGTCTATAAATCATACACAGATTTGAGGTCAAAGGTCGTTAAGGGGTCACTTCCGGTATAAAACCAAATTCCTTCAAAAAATTTTATAAAAAAAAAAAAACATAGGAGAGTGACAGTATGTTCACACATGAATTGTGTCTATCCAATGTATATGTGGTATTTTTTTGTTTGGGGTCAAAGGTCATTAAAGGGTCACTTCCGGTATAAAACGAAATAGCTTCAAAATGCTACTTCTCCCATTTGAGGTCAAAGGTCGTTAAGGGGTCACTTCCGGTATAAAACCAAATTCCTTCAAAAAATTTTATTAGCTAAGAAAAACATAGGAGAGTGACAGTATGTTTACACATGAATTGTGTCTATCCAATGTATATGTGGTATTTTTTTGTTTGGGGTCAAAGGTCATTAAGGGGTCACTTCCGGTATAAAACGAAATAGCTTCAAAATGCTACTTCTCCCACAAATTACGTAGGACGGTGATGCAACTTGCGCACATTGCTATTACACAGTGTCTATGAATCATACACAGATTTGAGGACAAAGGACATTAAGGGATCACTTCCGGTATAAAACCAAATTCCTTCAAAAAATTTTATTAGCTAAGAAAAACATAGGAGAGTGAAGGTATGTGCACACATGAATTATGTTTACCTAATGTATATGTGGTATTTTTTGTTTGAGGTCAAAGGTCATTAAGGGGTCACTTCCGGTATAAATCCAAATTCCTTCAAAAAAAAACTTTATTAGCTAAGAAAAACATAGGAGAGTGACGATATGTGCACACATGAATTATGTTTACCTAATGTATATGTGATATTTTTTATTTGGGGTCAAAGGTCATTAAGGGATCACTTCCGGTCCAAGACAAAAAACATTTAAAATGTCCCTTCTGTCACAAATAACATGGCAGAGTGATACTATGTGCACACATGCATTGAAATAAGGCAATGCCTGTGGGGTTTTCGTAGATTTTGGGGTCAAAGGTCATTAAGGAGTCACAACACGGCTGTGTTCGTGGTCTTAGACCACAGCTAAGTCTAGTTCTTTCTTCTTCTTCTTCTTCTGTCGACCATTACATTTGCTCTAGCACTCACATGCTTACATCGATTTTGACCTAACTTGGTCACAATGATCATTGATCGTGCCCCTACATGTCACATGAAACTCGTGGGGTCAAAAGTTACGTAGGGGTCATAGAGGTTAAAAACGTGATTTCAACTCAAAATGCTACTTCTCCCACAAATTTCGCAGGACAGTAACGCCACTTGTACACATGCATTGTTATCACCCAGTGTATATAAATCATACACAGATTTGAGGTCAAAGGTCATTAAGGGGTCACTTCCGGTATAAAACCAAATTCCTTCAAAAATTTTATTAGCTAAGAAAAACATAGGAGAGTGACGGTATGTGCACATATGAATTATGTTAAGGGCTGGGGTATGAACGTTTGGACAGTATTTATTTTGGGACATTAGAGCACATCAGACATATCGAATTGCATTCTGAATACGAAGAATGTCATTCTGATATCAAATAATTTTGATTTTTGAAATTCGCAATTTAATACACATTTTATGGCAAATCATTAAAATTGATATTTTTGATATTTAACAGTACTTGAAGTAAACTTTATAAATCTGATGATTTATACTTAAAGTGTATGTAGGTGGGATGAAAAGCCGACGATCAATTGAAAATTTTGACCTTTCGTATTGAAAATATGGATTTTTTTCCAAAAAAAAAAAAAAAAAATAGGTCTTTTGGGGAAAAAATCCATATCTTCAATATAAAAGGTCAAAATTTTCAATTGACTGTCGGCTTTTCCTCCCTTCTACATACACTTTAAGAATATGTCATCAGATTTATATAATTTACTTCGAGGACTGTTATATATCAAAATTTGAAAAATATCAAATTTTTATAATTTGTCATAAAATTTGTATTATATTGTGATTTTCAAAAATTAAAATTATTTGATATCAGAAAGACATGCTTCGTATTCAGAATGCAATTCGATAGGTCTGAGGTGCTCTCATGGCCCACAAAAAATACTGTCGAAACGCAATAAACGCTCATTTTAGATCCCTTAACCTAATGTATATGTGGTATTTTTTTTGTTTGAGGTCTAAGGTCATTAAGGGGTCACTTCCGGTATAAAACTAAATACCTTCAAAATGCTACTTCTCCCACAAATTACATAGGACGGTGGCGCAACTTACACACATGCATTGTTATAACCCAGTGTCTATGAATCATACAAAGATTTGAGGTCAAAGGTCATTAAGGGTCACTTCCGGTATTAAACCAAATTCCTTCAAAAAATGTTATAAGCTAAGAAAAACATAGGAGAGTCAAAGGTCATTAAGGGTCACTTCCGGTCCAAGACGAAAACATTCAAAATGTCCCTTCTGTCACAAATAACATGGCAGAATGATACTATGTGCACACATGCATTGACATAAGGCAATGCCTGTGGGGTTTTCGTAGATTTTGGGGTCAAAGGTGATTAAGGGGTTACAACACGGCTGTGTTCGTGGTCTTAGACCACAGCTAAGTCTAGTAATTTTGTTATTATAATAAAATTGCATTTCTATATAATAACAATATTGTTGATAGTCATACTATACACACTACACTGAAAAGTATCATAACATTGCTGAAAAAAATTGTACTTTAGTGGCTAAAATGGCCAGATATGAGCTTAATTTGGTCAGAAACACACATACAGGAGTCAACATGGTGGGGGGGGGGGGTGATTGTATGGGCCATCCCCCCTGACAAAATATTCTATGCCTTGTAGAAACTAGTTTAATCATTTACAGACCATTGTAAAGGCATCAGGACATTTTATGAACTAAAGTGTCTTCGTCTCTGCATTCAAAAGGATTTTCGTTTTTCCGCCATGCATTGTGTAAGCATCTTACTTATTTCAGCAAAAAACATTTCTATTGCCAACAAACGTGAACAAAACTTAATGATGATGATTTTAATGATTTTCAAAATGAGCAAATCGCTGAATAGACCTTTACACAAAACATGACAGTGTGATAAATAAACCTATTATGCAATATATTCAAATTGTGTTATCGTATGTCCAAATCTTTAAAGCCCTTAATCAACATAGTGTTAATCTGCCAGAAACATACACTTGTTTTTATCAACAATCAAATGATTTTTAACATTCTTTTTAAACGTTGAACCAAAATACAGACTTGACATCTTGTATAGAATATTTTGTCGCTAATGTCCAAGACTAGTCTGGAAGGGGTCTGCATAAACCGCACGGGCTAAATATTAATTGGGGTGTATCTTGAGATGTGCAAAAATTGTTTGATATAACATTTTCTTTCAAAAAATTTACTCATAATGTAGTGAATTTGAGCAAAATGGCGGATTTAAGTAGGCTGAATTTGAGCAATTGTACGGGACACAATTTCGAACTTTATGCAACATTGTTCTGTTGTTATCAAATTGATTATGGTTTGAGGTGACATGTCCTAAACTTCATCAGCAATTGGTATTCGTCATAGTTGAACTCATACTGAAGTTACTGTCCGTTTTCCTATACACAATACACAGTGCTCTCACCATTGACGCGTGACCTCTACAAACAGTGTATGTTATAGGTATATGGGCATTGCCTAGTTAACATCACTGTGTGAAAAATAACCGGCCAATATTTTAACTATTCTCCAAACTTCTAGCAAATATATTTCTCTAACATGACCTAAAATTACAGCTAGGTTAGATGTTCAGAATGGGTCGCACTTTCGTAGAATATGAGTGAGGGCAAAGCATAACTAGCTCATAGCTAGCCAACTCCCCGTGTTAATTGAATGGAGATTTGACCGAAAATATTGAGCTATATTGGTAACGGACCGCTCCGTTCTGAAGGATGCCACAAAAAAAACGGTACAAGCTACATTTTAACTATTCTAAATAGGTTCTAGAAAATATAGTTTTGTAACATGTCCTAAATTTTTAGCTAATTTAGATGTTTGGAGAGGGTCGCACTTTTGTGTTTTTAGGAAGGATATGTAAACGACAGATAACACCAAAAATATGAAGAAATTATTTCGAAACCGTGTTAAGTCAACAATCATTATGTTGCTCATTTTGAAGAATGCTGGTTAACAAAAAGCAGCCATTGTCTCATTTCGTGAACAAAGGTACACATACCATTGTTTCCTTTCGTTTCCTTTATAATCGGTTACCCAACTGAAGCTATAATACCAGCTTTATTGCGATGTCGCACTTGTAAAACAGACACTTGTGCACAACCAGAGAAGATCTGATTTAATCAGTTGAGCTGCTTCAATGAGTGTTATCTTGGTCTAATAGCTTTTAATGGGGTTTAAGTCCTGCAAAGGTCGAGATGAATTCTACTGTAGACATGACTGCATCATGTGCACTTTTGAAAATGAGAAGAGCTTAAAAATGTGGCTCGTAAAAGTGGTACGTACACAGAAAGTACATATCACCTCAAACCTCAATAAATTTGATGATATCAGAACAATGCTGCCCAAATGAAGAAATATTTACCCACTACAAAACTCAGTCTCCTTAAATCCGGCATTTTAAGCTAATTCACTACACTATGAGCACTATATTATATTGTTTGACACCATATCCCGACACAGCCCAATACATATTTAGCCGTGCGGTTTATATGCAGACCCCTTTTCAGACTAGTCTTGACACTTTGTGAAACAATATTCCACACCATGTGTCAAGTCTGTATATACAAACCACTGTCACATGTTCATGATATCTGATGCATTCATGCATCGAATGTTTTGTATTATATAACACCTAAGTAGATCCTTGTCATTTGATTGGTTCATTGTTGGTCACATGTCATTCAATAAATGAACTATTTTACGGCCTACGTCACTACCGTGGAATTTGGTTATATGCGCCGTGCATTTTCGTTATATGCACCGTGCATTTTTGTTATATTCCGTACGTTCTATTGCACGGCTAGATTGCATGGTGGTTTTTTTTCAGTCCGATCGGTGAACAGTATGACATAGGCCCTACTGCGTTACGGAAGATTTAAAACAACAAACTTAATTTGCGGCAATTCTTGATGAATATTTTTGAAGAAATATCCACATCTACAAGTAAAGCCGCGAATAGCCCAATTCCACTTTTTTTCTTTGGGAAAAGAAAAAGTAGAAAACAAGAAAATGAAAAGGTAAGCTTACAATACGCATTGGTTAGGCCCGGTGGCTAGGTAAGCTTAAATTCTATTTTACTGCGTAAAATGCCAGGTATAAATAAGAAAGACCCTTATAATAATACTTTTGAATGGCTTATTTTTGGGTGATACAAGAATGTATTGCTAAAAAATTTCGATTCGTACATTTTTAACTCGTGCAAAGTCATTCAAATAACAAAGATCTACTTAGATGTTACATAAAACAAATAATGAATGTTTTTTCATTCGTGCAATGGAAAGAATATTTTCATTCGTTGAAAAATGGAATGTTCCATTCAACTCAGCTTTGCTTCGTTGAATGGAACATTCCATTTTTCAACTCAATAAAATATTCTTACCATTGCACTTATAAACATTTTTTGTATACTGATATCTGAACATCTTAATATTTCCTCTTCTTATCCTTTCTTCAGTCAAGCGCATGTTTGTTTTAAATTGAGCCTATATACAAGTTATTCCACAAATGCTCGTTTGGCGATACCCTCATCCACATATTTAGCCTAGTATCAAAACAATTATTCACAAATTCAGTACTAAAACAATTTTTCACAAATTCAGTACTTTGATTGAGTATATAGCCAAGCAAAGATTGGTGTAAGTTCATTCTGATGTTGGGTTTACATTTCTCATGTTATTGTGGCTGAGTCAATAATCAACATCATACAGAACTTAATATAATGACACAAACTCACATACATCGATCTGGCTCATTACAGAATGTTGAGGACTGATAGCGGGTAAATATATTTTGTACACATGTTATGAGCACTGATATACTCTTTGGCAAGGCCAACCCTCACCACGCGAGCAACGTCAAGCGTGTGCACTGGAAAAGGAAATCTTCAAAACATTATAGCATATCTGACCACACCAAAAACGCCACTATACTTTTATTTTGTTATACACATTATATACTTTTCACAAGGAACTATTTTAATGCATTTCAGACAGCTTCATTACAAACATGCAAAGCTAAATTGATATTTCTTGGAATATGATAAGAACTCGGGACAATTTGGTCAGAAACTGTAGCATAAACCCAAAAGGGCGTGACAATTCACAAACCACAAAAACCAGGTGAGTTGCCATCTTATCTAACACCTCCAATGCATACGATATTAAAACATTAGCTCCCCTAGGTAATGTTATTTATAAACACGATTGCATTAATACACACCATGACCCAGGGGAGCTAATGGAAATGAGGCAGTGTTTCATACAGATTAAAAGGGCATTTCGTGATCCACAGCATCATCCCCCACTTTTCTCCAAAAAAGTTGAGATTTTTATATCACTGGAAACATCTGACTACATAATATTTCTTGCAGACTAATTTGTTTAGCAAAGATATCGTGAAATTTAAATTTCGTTCTGGTATACCAGAATGAAATTACAACATATTACATAATCTGTAACTCGCAAACGCATAATCGGAATCAACTGAAATTTTAAGAATAAGCTTTTTTCGTGGATCTACTAAAAAATGACATAAATAGAGGATGGTAGCATCACGAAATACTCCTTTAATTAGTGGTTTATGGCAAGGTCAACTGAAAATGAATGTCCTTTCTTATAACAAGTGAGATGTAAATTTGATATCATTCAAACATAACAATTATCCGGACCAATTATTCCCAAACAAATCAGTTATATCATGTTTTCACTTACAAGCTTCTTTAGAAGTGACGGTATTTCAGTGCTTTTTATTAGGCCCCTTTTTGAAGTCGATGTATACCCGGTGACCCTCCCCATTTGTATATTTGGCTACATCACCTTTTTTTCTAAAATTTTATCATCAAAATACTATAAAATAATGCGTTAATTACACTTTCAAATTATTTTATTTCAGCAAATTCGTATTGTAGATTTGGCAAATTTGGAATAAAAAATAGAATTATAATTTGAAATTATTTATCCGATGACCCTTTTTTTCAAAATTATACACCCCTTCATGATCCCTTTTTTCAAATTAATATTATACCCAATGGAATGGACCCCTCTTTTAAAAAACATATTATAGGCCCTAGACACATATACCTGTCACTTCTAAGTGATTTAATGGTCCTATCCAACTACATCTCAAGCTTCTACCTAACTGTTGCTGCATATTACAAGTAACAAATTCAAGCTGAAATACAATAATCCTACGTGCAATTTTATTCAAAATACATGACTTCTAAATAATGTTTTTGCTGCCGAAGCTATTAATAGGGTAATAAATCATCTTATAACAGAAAATTTTCATCCGCTAATTATGAAGCACGCTATATAATTATTTTGTACATTTATCAAATTGTGTCATTGTCAAAGCCACTAAATAGCTTTGTGCACATGTGTACATAAGTCAGCCTGTCATACTGCATTAAACGTTAACATATGTTTTATAATTATCAACACATATTTCACATTGTCACTTCATCTAATTCAAATGCTACATCATCACTAACTATATTATTTAAGTTCGCCTTTTAAACTATGATTGTACTCATTTGTGTGATCATGGTGATGGCAAAATAAATCGAGGCTCAATGCAAGACGGCATCATCTCCATTCTGGCCACATGTCCTATTTGATTTATGGAAGCATAAGTGTATCATTTTGAGCAAAACCCAAGATGCAAGAATCGGTCGCTATACCCGGGTTTCGCCAGCCCATTCTTAGAGGTTTTGCTCCCCAAACTAAGGAATAACTCAGCAAAACTCAAATCGGGTAGCAATTCTAGGGTTTGCAGTCTGGCGAAATCCCGGGTATAGCGACCGATTCTTGGATTATGCTCAAAGTGACACTGACTGACACACAATTATGATTCCATATCGGTTGTACTAGTAAATGGAGGCCCAGAAAGGCTATGTTTCTCTGATCTGTAGCTTTATCATGTTTGTTGAATTAGAAATGGACACACGTATAGTATATTTGTCGCTGGAAAGCCCGGTTGGAGAGCTCATTGTTTTTCTCAATTTTGGTACCAAAATAACACTTTCTCTGAAATGAAGATGAGGCAGTGTTGCGCTGAGCCCTCACGGTTTTGTTCTTTGCCAGTATTAGACTTATAAAATGTGATGTGATCAAGCAAAATCAGTCAGAAGTTGGATATATTAACTTTTGTAATGAGACTGATGCTGGAAATTAGAAAGTTGAGAATCGCTAACATCCATCTCATTGATACCAAACCAATCCAACCAAAGCAAACATGTTATTCACAGCTTCTGCTTCACTGCCACGTATATGAATACTTTTTTTTTGTCTTTTGCATAATAACAATTGATTGTGTAGAATTAGCGTTTTGTCTTGAGTATCATTACAGATGTATACACTCTAAATTACAAGGATTTAAAAATAAATCCTTAAGACTGTAGTTAGGGACCAATCAATTTTAGATTTAAAATTAATCTTATAGATTTGAATTTTAAATCTTAAAGATTTAATTTTAAATCTTAAAGATTTAATTTTAAATCTAACACTTGATTGGTCCCTAACTACAGTCCCTTGGGATTTATTTTAAATCCTTGAAATTTAGAGTGTACGTTAAACCACAATATACTTCTAGTGCCCGTTTCTATTCATCGTTATGTATTCTTCTCCCGTCCGTGCATTATTTTCGCGAACTACTTCGCGTGCAGGTTTTATATAAACCTGCACGCTAAACAATACATTATCTAAAACCCGCACGCTAAACAATAGATTTTAGATAATACGTGCAAGCTCAAATACTAGAAATACTACTTTCACATAACCTATATAACTATGTTCGATATAATATACCACCAAAAAAGTACGAATATACATTCTGTGGTGTTAAAATAGTTATAGGGTATGGTATTTTTTCATGCGCACTTTGTAAATCATAGGTTACAAACTGTTCTATTTTGTAACTATCATTGCCATAAATTATGATTAATGAACTCAAATAAATCAAACATCAAATGAGAATAATCGAGCTTCTATTAACTCAAAAGGGCTAAAAACAGGTGGACCATAATTATACAAGATGACACCATTACAAAATATTAAGCTGTGACGTCAATATTTAGTCAATTGCAACAAATGAGGTGTCAAAATGTGCAGAAATAAATTCTGCTTCCAACGCATTTTACAGATTTCCTGAGACAATTGTCTGGTTTGTTTTTCAGTAAAATGCCTACAAAATATTAATGTTTCATTCATTTTAAAAATCTGTTCAACAAAAATATTTATTGGTAAATAGTTCATACGTATTGATTCAATTGAATATATGAATACAAAACCCACCCAAGTCCATACGTTGGTTAAATTCAGTTAAGCATGGGAAATTAATACTATACATAGGCTTGTCATGTGTATGAAAGAACAACTCAAATTCATCGTCTGTGTCTATTGAGCATGTGAAAAGTAGCATGTATGAAAGAACCACCCAATTCCATGATTTGAGTCTTGTAACATATTGATTGAAATCCAGTATGTATAAAAGTCCACTTGTAACACATTCATTGCTAGAGAGTGACTTTTGAAAAATAAAATGGGCTTAATAAAGGAAAGTGTGTGGTTTATATTACATGGCAGAATGCTTATCAACATTATACATACCTGTGTGCTTTATTTTGTATTATCTTACTAGTGGTAATCTCATTTTAACATTGTTGTCTTTGTATATGATTAAAAAAAACACCCAAGTCCAAAATTTAAAATGAACCCCACGAAGTCCCTGAAATGCTAATCGTCATAACTAAAACAGGTTAATCCACTCATTTGCACGTAAAACTTACCATATTGACCAGGTAAATCTAACTGAAGGAATTAAAATGATACACAGGTTTTTCTCTAAAAATCACTTCCAATGGACTTGGGTGGGTTTAGTATTCATGTATTCAATTGTAAACACATTAATCACAATGCTGAAAAGCAAATGTCTTTGGTAGCACTTAATAAGTGCCCCCATTCCATATTATATCTTTATAATCTATCACAACTATTTTATCACATCTTAAGTGTTACATGTCATTGACCAGCAATTTGGTGTATAAGTGCTTAAAGGAAAAGAAACAAACAAAGAAGGCCAATGAACTTTGATCGAACTATTATACATTTTTTAAGGTTTTTTTAAATGAATAGAATAAAAATACACTTCGTCGGCTTCATCATATAGTAACGAATCATAAGGAAAGCTGTAAAGTGCATTTCTTGTAATATTATTTTAATTTGAAATGGTATCTTATAAATGGGTAAAAAACGATTCCACGAAGTTATACGTCAATGTGTCAAACGGAATATTTCCGTTTCCGATTAAATCGATGTGTTAATAGTCGGGGTTGTCGGATGCGATATCGCCATTTTTAATGTCGTCATTGGATTAACATGTTATTACGAGATCTTCATCTAAAGCAAATGTATGTTATCCTAAAGGTGTTGGGTTTGAGAAAGTACCCCATTGTAAGTATGTTGTTTTTCAATTTGTAACTGCAAACCATCTATTTTAAACGTCAACCTCGTACGACAAGTGTCGCGTGTCCTATACCGCCTATTAATAGTGGCGCATGTACAATATGCCACCATGTGATACACTATACACTTATATTACATAGTGGCGTACTGTACACATTTTTCCCGTAAACATGGAGAAAAGTGTACAATATGCCAATGTGATACACATCACACCGTAGCGTCTTATACATACGTCAACTTTTACTTTTTTTACAATTTTCTTACCAGACGCCAATTTAATTAGTTTTTACTTTTTATTTCTTTAATTACTTAATTTTCAGCTTTGGAACTTTGGCGTAATTGAAGAGAACGTTGTTTAAATTAAAACATATACAAAGAAATTCAAAATTACGAAAAATCACGATACATCACTATGTGATGAAGCCGACGATTTGGTTCAAAATATATTCTATTGTCATTTTCAAATGACTGCAAGGTTAATAAATATGAAATATATACAATATAGCCCTTTGTCTTTCAATAATTTACATTTCGTCGTCCGTATTCCATAGTGGCGTATAGTGGGGCGCCGCGAATAAACAACTTTTCGAGAAAATCGGGTTTGAAGAAATGCCAATTTAAAATCGAGTTGTGTAAATCAGACATTCATTACATTTTGTAAATGATGTGAAATTTCTGTAGTAAACTAAATAGATTTTATTGTTATATATTTTTCAAAAGAAATAAATACATACTATTGCTGGCAAACTGACAATAAATCTATGCGTCACTATGGAAAACGAACAAAACGCAATACCCTAACCTTACGT
Organism: Amphiura filiformis; assembly: GCF_039555335.1. Classification (NCBI taxonomy): domain Eukaryota; kingdom Metazoa; phylum Echinodermata; class Ophiuroidea; order Amphilepidida; family Amphiuridae; genus Amphiura; species Amphiura filiformis. The sequence goes on along the minus strand of NC_092630.1, from coordinate 15,096,164 downwards.
TAACCGTACGCCACCTCGGTCGCCGTGTAATCCCTATGGCGTTACTTTTCGTCGTCCGTATTCCATAGTGGCGTATAGGCCCGATACGCGTACGCCACTATGACATACGATTTTTTTCATTTTTGCCGATATTTATTAATCATAAAATGTGTATAAAAAGTGGCGTATGGTCGATACGCCAATATGAAATAAAAAAATGTCACTTTGTAACTATACGCCACATTTAATTAATTAATTACTAATTAATTAGCTAATTATGACTGATGAGACTTAGAAAAAATGAAAGAGAACATCATTAAAGACATATGTGCCTATTTTCAAAAAAATGACCAAAAATCACTATACGCCACTATGGAATACAGCCGACGATTTGTCATTTATTATTATAAATAGGATAGGCCTGGCATAATTAATAACTCTATTTTATTTAGAGACCGTTCACAAACACTTGTGGGGGGGGGGGAGCTGATGCAAAATAGGGGCCCTTAAAAGTTTTGACCCTCCTAATAGGGGGAGGTGAAAAAATTGACCACAAATTTTACAGGGAAAATTTATTTTATATGCTTTATTATGGGGTTGACCCATAATTTTCATGTAAAAAAAGGGGGGGGGCTGAAATTTTTGAGATCTGAAAAAGGGGGCCCTATAAATTTTCGCGATAAAATATTTTTGCATCAGGCCCTCCTAACAAGAGTTTAGAAAGCATACTCAGTCTTTTCTTCCGTTTTCCGAGCGTCGAGCCGATCAATCGATACAAATTGCTGAGGCAAAAACGACGTCGCTTGTGCGAGTTGAAGAAATCTTATCTCCCGAGCAATGTTGCTTGTCACATGAATACATCAACCAATCATTTCCTTTCCAACTGGGCTTATTATTTTGCAAATCAATTATTTTTTCTCGATCATTAGCTTTCGAAGTTGAACTAATTCAAATCAATAATTATTGTAATAATTATAATTGTTCACAGCAGTGGATGTCCTAAAAATGTGTTTTTTAATTGTCGTCAGGAAACGCGATCGCCGTGATTAGTATAAATGCAAAAACGACGAGCGATGCATCGTAAAATTCGGTGATTGCCCGTCGCTTTCCAAAAGAGGTACATCGCAATCGCTAAGCGATCGAGTACAAATTCAACTTTCGGCTAAACGACTAACTCGTCGTGCCCCTTACTTGAGACAAAACAACCGTTTTTAGGTAAGTCCGGCTATAGAGAAAGAAAAACAATAACAAAATAATAATTTAAGTAAATAATGACGTTTTCCGCATACTGACAAATGCCAGATTATTATAAGATGTCCCTATATCAGATATAAGGCAGCTACAATGGCGTCAATAAGCCATCCCTATATCAGATATAAGGCAGCTACAATGCCGTCAATAAGCCGTCACTATATCAGATATAAGGCAGCTACAATGGCGTCAATAATCCGTCCCTATATCAGATATAAGGCAGCTACAATGGCGTCAATAAGTCGTCCCTATATCAGATATAAGACAGCTACAATGGCGTCAATATCGGACCAAATAAAGTTTTAAAATGACAGCTTGTCCTCGACCTGTTAATAATAACATAATACATACCTTTTGGATCCTCGTTTCTGTTATCCAATCGTGCTTAAACCAGTCCCTGCTGTATCCTATGCAACAGAGTAAAGGAATGATGTGTGAAAATCGTTTTTCTATAATTTATAACAATAATACTAGCTTTATTACCATAATGAGGTGCTATAACTATTATATAATTCATACATATGCATATACATATTCATGGGTAGGTTTTCAGTGGAGACCTATGCGCCCAATTGGGCGCATTTGGTCAAAAGTGCCCCTAAAAGCGCCAAATTCGGGCAAATGTTGGTGCTTTTTGAATGTTCTGTGACAAATTGGTATACTGATGGGTGGCAAAAGCAGCATAAAGTAGGCAAAAAGAAAGTCAGCATGCAATAGTTAGTCTGCGTGGCACATCCCCGTATTTTTTTCGAAGAACCCCCTCCCCCTTCTATATTTTGAACACCTCAAAGAAAGAAAGTCCCCACTTATGTAAAATGAGTTAATATTTTAAACAGTTCATTGAAATCATTGAATTTAGCCTTTTAAGGGGTCTGGCGGAAACAAAAAGATGGTGTTGCACGAAATTAGTAAAGTCCATATTGAATACTACCTGCTGTGTACGCCATACCTCGAAAAAGCTAATTGATATACGTGGAGATATGGTCAGTTGCAGTATGATAACCCGGAAAATGATCGTGTAATTTGAAAAGTTGCAACGTCCATCACTGTATTGTGAATGGTTAATAACTATTTAATATTAAGATATGCTTTAATGATTATCTATCATTCACAATGTACTCCAATAAGCCCAATCGGCATTATAACTTCCGGTTTTTGAGAGCAGTTTTGGGACACTTTGACCTCTGACATATCGGGGAAATTGATATAATTATTTCTAATTGATTTATTATTGTCATAATCTTATCATTCAAAAAATCTAAATAATTAATTTATAAAATAATCATGTATTTTGGGTTTGCTTTTATTCTTGTAAAACATTTTAGATTATATTTTGTACGCACAAAAACAAATATTTCTGAATTTTCCCAAAACTGCAAAAACTGTCCCACAATGCATTGCAAACTTCCAATGCCGATTTGGCTTATTGAAAATATACCTCAGGTGAGTGGAATGGCTTTTTCAAATGTCATTCAATTATCATTGCTGTATCATATCGCAGCGATAAAAGTAAATTGTCATAATACACAAGGGTGCTTAGTTCAGGAGTTTTAGAGAAAATTAGGTCAAATGTCAAATATCTCATGCATAGAGGCCAAATTTTCAAGATGCGCCGATTCAATCGCGGTTTGTCTCAAATTACTCCTCTTGACAAACTAAATAAGAAAATAATTTGTTTGAGAAATGTTTAACCTCGGAATCGGATGAAATCATGGGTCAAGTGTTATGCATGTACATATTTCTATCGGACTTTAGCTGCATTAACTCTGAAGGGACAAGGACAATACAAATTGCACTAAAATTGTGAATTAAGTATATGTTTGAGATTTCTTATGTTAAGGGGGTACTTTGACACCAGTTTCGATGGAATCAAACCATTTTTAAATTTTGACCTCTGTGTATGAAAGTTTTGTTATTTGACCTATTCATCCTTATAACTTTTGAACTAAGCACTATAGAAAAATATGACAATTTTTTTTAGTTTTAGCCCCACTGTGACCTTCGACCCATCGTGGGAGCCACAGGGGCATAGAAAAAATGGAACCAATCAAATTGTTATCCTTTCAGGTTTAAGGATGCCAAAAACATTGGTTCCACTAAATGTAGCAATAGAAAATTCCAAACCCATAGCGCCCTGTACTATGTGTTCAAATTTGATCCATCAAACAAGTGTAGATTATATATATAACATTTTAACATTTATTTGACAAGTTGAAATGGATATTCATACCTCTGTCCTAATATTATGTGGTTCTACTAAATTCCTTGCTCCGAATTTATGCCGCTGCCAAGCTCTCTTCAGAACGGAGCGTACCTAAGAATTAATAATTCATCAAAAGAATTTCATCACTACCGTATTCCGACCGTAACTATTGTCTTAATAATACAGCGTGTGCCTTAAAGAACGGTAACGTCGGAGACTTTAACTTTTGGGTATTCTAATGCCCGAACCAAACGCAACTAAATAACTGATGTGGTTGAGGAATAAATGAGCTGTCACATAATTTTTTACCGCCCCTTCTTGAAATAAAAACAAAAATACGAAAATGTCTCATTTTCAATTCGTTCCACACATTCAAGTATCAATCAATGATGTCGTATGCGTGGTGTTTGGTGCTCTAGATACAGATCATTGATTGATATTTGAAAATGAGGTATTTTCAAAAAGTACTTGATAGCGCTTTTATTCCTTAACCACATCAGTTATTTAGCTGTGTTTAGTTTGGGCATTGAAATACCAACAAGTTTCCGACGATACAGTTCATTCAGGGACAGCCTGCATATTGCTGCGATCACGGCATAATTGCTCTGAATACACCCAAAATATTAAAATTTTAAACTGGTTTCCCAAACATTTGACATGTACAAGGGGGGTGGTTCCTAGTGCAACAGAGTGGTTGTCATGAGCAGAACATTGTTATCATATTTAGCACATTAAAAAGAGTTCAAGGTCCCCTCGATCATTATTAATATTTACAATAAACGGCTACATTATCAATTACCTGATGGGAGCAAAGCTGGGAATCGTTTTATCTTAATATGTAAGTCTTTTAATTACCACATTGTCTCTCCAAATGCTAAAGACTGCAAAGAACTTGTATTCATTTATTCATATATACCCAGCAAACACAAAAACGTTTTTAAAACGTTTAAATTAAGTTGTATTTTGGGTTTTGGTTTAGGTAAAAACGTTTTAATAACATTAAAATGTTGGGTTATACAAAGGTCATGAAATCGTTTTAAAACGTTTTGTATGATAACACACTACAACAATATTTTTAAAATGTTTTCGAAAGGTCATTGTAAACTATTTTTGCAAACATTTTTGGCCAAATATTTTGTCAACACTTAAATAACATTATGTTAAAACATTTGCACCCTGGAAACACAGAAATGTTCTTAAACTGTTTTTTACAAAACGTTTTAATAACATTTAAATGTCGGGTTATATAAAGGTCGTGAAAACATTTTAAAAACGTTATTGTAAATATTGTGGGCAAACATTTTATGCAAAATATTTGTTCAACCCCAAAATAACATTCTGCTTAGAATTATTTGTACCAAGTTTTCAAAAATGTTTTTGGAATGTTATTAAAACGTTTTTATACCCTTTATATAACCCGACATTAAAATGTTTTCGGTAAAACATTCGTGTTTGCTGTGCAGTAAATGTTATTTAATGTTATGAAAACGTTTTCTACCATTAATGTACCCTTTATATAACCCGACAATTAAACTTTTTCTGACAACCTTTTATAACTTTTTGCGAATGTCGAAAACGTTTTGTGTTTGCTGGGTAAAGGTATTCTCGATGCAACCTAGTTTATTTAAGGTTACGCAAGGTTTAGATTAAAAACAAGATTACGCAAGGTTTTGTAAATTTAAAAAAAAAACACGTTTTGGGGATTCAAAAACATACAGGGCGCAATAACTTAATAGCTTGGCGCTATCATTACACTCAAATGGTTCATATGATCATTTTAATACAATTATTTTGTAGAATAATTAATATGGCCATTTTAGTAGGAGACTGAGTTGTCTCGTGAGGCTAGTATATTGTGAGCTCACGTCAGCATCGATGAGGTCCTGTCCTCAAATAAAATTAAACAAATCTGCATAGAAAACTGACGTTATTTAAGCATGCTCGTAGCTCAATTAAACATGTTAAAGGCCTTTATGAAACCTTACCTCTTCGTTCATAAGGCAATGTATGATACAGATAAAGAGCCCTTGCAGAGAGTTGCAAATTACAAAGAGATATTGGAATATTATTGCAGCGCCCCCAATAGCAAAGAGGCCACATATCCAGGTAGCTCCCAACAGCGGCGTCAAAATCAATGTTCCCTTCAGCGATGCTCTAAATTGACAAATGAAATTTAGCTTTACTCATGTGAAGAGATGCTGTGCTATTCCAGTTGAAATCCATACACCCCCTATGGAAGACATGGTTACCTGAATGTGTGACTCTATTTGAAATACACACCCCCTTGTTTGGAATTAAGGTCATGTATTCCATAGGGGGTGTCCCGGAGGGGGGTATGGATTTCATCCAATCTACTCACTGTTGAAACTATTATAAAGATCTCACAAAAAATACTTGTAGTTTCAGAACTGTCTGTTAATCGTAGTCACAATATTCAAACAAAGCAAGGTACGCGCATTTCGTCCAATTTCGATCAATATTAACAACACAGCAGCATATAGTACATGTAACGAAAAAGCCCGAATTTAAAAGTTGTAGTAAATTCTATTGATATGTATTCATCGCATAGCGGTTTATTTAATATACACTCCTCAAAAAAGATAAAGGATCAGTTGAATATAATCAGCATTTTTGAAAACATTGGATATGACGATAATATATTGATAATTGTGCTTGATCTTTCATTTCATAACTTGTTCCCTAAGTTGTAAACAAAATTCACTCATTACAAATATCCGCTATCACCCACATCTTGAAGGGAGGGAGGAAGGAAAATGGAGGCTAAAATTTCAATTTTGAAGCTATTTGAAGCTTTAGGGAATGGCAAGGGGTAGATACGCCAATATTGAGTTGTGTTTTCTCAAGCAAGAGACTTATCTGAACATGTCACAGTGAAAGTTTAAGTTTTTGTTTAAAAAATAAAGTTTGCTAGTGTCTTTAATCTCATATTGTGATATAAAGAGACCGCCAAAATATGTTGCAATTGTGTGATCCTCCCATTGTAATGCGCTTCTTCGGGTAATTCTTTGCTTAATTGTCAAACTGTGTGATGCAAATATCAAAGGTCATTTGTATCTTTCAATTAAATTCAACTGAGCACTACTCCAGAGCAATAAACATGTTCCTAATATGATTGAAAACCGCATTTGATACAAAAATAAAAATATTCCAAACTTTTGTCCATGACTGTATAACTTAGAAAGAGTGGAATTAAAATATCTGATTTTTGAAGAAGTTCGAGATAAACATGATAAAATTTTTACGAAGCTGTCTCGCTGACCTGCACCAAGCGCGAACAAAAAAATTGCAAAATTGGGTTAATTCTGGTAAACGGACCAAAATTAATGCTAATTGCAAATGTTTGTTTCTTCTCAGTATTTCGAGCAAGGGTGCAACTTCCTCCTTCCCCCAGTATGTAGGTCACTAGCTTTGAAGAATGGTGCGGTGCGTGTTGCCAATCTTGCATTTTCGAGAAACATGCGGAAAGGGGGTGATTACATGTTAAGCGCGCGTAGCGCTAAAATTGGGAAATATTTTCCCTAAAAGTGACCATACGTACGGTAGGTGCTATATTTAAAGCACCCCTATTGAGTTTGTCGAACTGCATAGACATATTTTAAACACGGATTTTTAATTCTCACTGCACGACATTTTAATGTCACTGCACAAACGTGCCAGGAGGTACGTTAAAACAGCCCCTGAAATGATGCTACTTTGTACCCAAGTTGTTGCTTGAGCCTTAATACCCATTGTGTTTTTTGTTTATTTTATTTCATTTTTTGTTTGTTTTTGCTTTTGTTTTGTTTTTGACATAATTCTAATATTATAGATAAATGCTTGAAAATCTGTATAAGGAACTTAAAGACGCCCTTTGTCGTTTTTATTTATTTATTTATTTATTTATTTATTTATTTATTTTTATTATTACTTATTTGCATGCAAGCCCTAGCCTACCACAGTTCTGAACGAAAATAATCGTGGGAGGTAAGTTCCAACTTATACTATTTAGTTATTCATTGTAACACAACAACGTGGTGGTGACACTAGGCTTCCCCCATTCAAAAAATAAGGCGGGGAATATTCTTGTGTATGCAAAGTAAAAGGACAATTCAATGATTTTTATCCCTCCCCCTGAAACCAACATAGTGCCACTACTAGATGTTAAAAAAGTAATAGAACAGACGAACCTGAAACCTGTCATTTTATTTGCATTCTTGGTGATCTCAATTGACTGGTAAAGGATTTTACAAATAACAGCGAGGAGTATGGAGTTCACCTTTGAAATGATAATAAGATTATTTACAATGAGTTAATGTGAAAATGTAACTGCGTTTTTAAAATTATAAATGCAATGTTTTTAGCGATTACTATTCGAGAACAATAAGTGTTAATTAATATAAACAAGAATACATATGTGCACTTGATACAGTATATCACATTTACTGGTTCTTTTCTAAACATGCGAAACATACCATGATTACAAAGGCTGCAGGACCAGCAAAAGACCAGATAATACCCTCATTAGGAGTCAACCAACAGCTGGTTTAAAGAAAACAATTCAAATGAAAGATTAAAATATACGTTAATGTTTAAGCATTGACAAAATGTCTGCGATTGTATTTCCACATGTATGAAGCATATCTGTAGGATCAAAACTAAAGGTGACAAGTACCCAATGCGAGGCTTCAACATTATGGAACAACAAATGTATTCACACACCTTGTTGTAGATGCGTAAGATCTGAACTTGATTCCAGCGGTAATAATAACAATTGGAACCGGAAGTCCCCATCCGATACCAAAGTATAAAGGCAGTCTATTCTTGTCAGCTCCGTAAACTTTTACAATCATGTAATAGAGATTGAGTCCTTCAACCAGCATCCATCCAAAGACAGACAGAAACAGGTAGTGTAGCAATCCAGCTATTATGTTGCATGCAATCTAAAAGAGTACATGTAGTGGTAATATTAGTTGCAGGAGTTGCAGTAAATAATATATAATTGTAACATTAGGCTAAAAATGCTCATTAGATAATCAGTCATATTTTTACCAAAATGTTTAGCTGAATAAGACATTGGATACTCATTTAACCACATTATTCCAGCATGACGCCTGTTACCGCCTATGCCCATGGTTGTGTGAGAAACTGCAGGACAAGGAAAATGTCTTTTGGGGTCTCATGTTGTCAAGGAGAAAGGCTGACAACATTTATGGGTCATATATGCCTATGGTTGTATGACAAACTGCTCATTTCAGGGAAAAGCTGAAATCTTTAAGGGAACTATAGCCCAATGACACTTCCTGTAAATTATTTAACCACGTGTATGTTTTAAAACAGTGGATGTTGTGCGCAGAGCACGGTTGTCATCCGTGATTTTACTACAGACAGTTATATACCAGTTAAGTTCACACATGTATATCCTAAACAAAAACAAATGTGTCAACAAATTCAAACAGGCAGTCGTGAGGTGAATAATTAAGAGGTGCATGATGAAGAGTGTTGTTCGCAGAGCACGGTTGCCATCCGCA